>NW_017672301.1:167813-201869 GCF_001879085.1 Nicotiana attenuata
AAGGAATAGAGGTAAAGTTAGAAGTAAGTCAAGGTCCAAATACTATAATGTTACATGCAACCACTGTGGCAAGAAAGGACACATCAAAAGGTTTTGCCGCAAGTTGAATCAAGACACTAGAGAAGGAAAGAAAGTTGAAAATAACGAGAAAAATGTTGCTGCTATTGTTCAAGATGACCTTCTTTTTGCTTATGATGAAAACGTCATCAATTTGGTATCCCATGAGACGAGCTGGATAGTAGATTCTGGAGCTACCTCACATGTCACACCAAGAAAAAAAAATTTCTCATCTTATACTCATGTTGATTCTGGAGTGTTAAAGATGGGCAATGCCAGTGAAGTTAAGGTGTTTGGTGTTGGCACAGTTTGTTTGAAAACTAATAATGGTTCAACGTTAGTTCTTCAAGATGTGAAGCATGCTCTAGACTTTCCTTTCAATTTGATCTCCGCAGGAAGATTAGACGATGAAGGTTACCATAATGCTCTCTTTAACGGCCAATGGAAGCTCACCAAGGGCTCGTTAGTAGTGGCTCGAGGAGTCAAGTCTGGTCAATTATATGTGACACAAGGCTCTATTCTTAATGACTCAATAAATCTGGTGGAAAGTGATAGTTTGTCAGAATTGTGGCACAGAAGATTGAGTCATATGACCGATATGGGGATTACGTGTTTGGCTAAAAAAGTTTGCTTTCTGGATTGAAACAAGCAAAGGTGAAAAGGTGCATCCATTGTTTAGCTGGCAAACAGAAAAGGAGGTTTCCTTTCATAGCCATCCTCCCTCAAGAAAGCCCGATTTATTAGAGCTAGTACACTCTGATTTGTGTGGTCCTTTTAAAGTAAAGTCAAAAGGTGGTGCACTTTACTTTGTGACCTTCATTGATGATCATTCTCGTAAGCTCTGGGTGTATCCTTTGAAATCTAAAGATCAAGCACTTGGCGTGTTTAAGGAATTTCAGGCCTTAGCTGAGAGACAGACGGGGAAGAAATTAAAATGTATTCGCACTGACAATGGTGGTGAATATTGTGGTCCCTTTGATAACTATTGCAAGGAACAAGGAATTCGTCATCAGAAAACTCCGCCCAAGACACCTCAATTGAATGGTTTGGCAGAGAGGATGAATAGAACTCTAGTTGAGAGAGTTAGATGCTTACTTTCAGAGGCTAAACTTCCAAATACATTTTGGGCGGAAGCACTTAACACTGTTGCCTATGTTATCAATTTGTCTCCTGCTGTTGCTTTGGATGGTGATGTCTCAAACAGAGTTTGGTTTGCCAAAGATGTTTCTTATGATCACCTGAGAGTTTTTGGGTGTAAAGCTTGTGTGCATATTCCTAAAGATGAGAGATCGAAACTGGATGTCAAAACTAAGCAGTGCATCTTTATCGGTTATGGTCAAGATGAGTTTGGGTATCGTTTTTATGATCCAATTGATAATAAACTTATTAGAAGTCGTGATGCAATATTCTTTGAAGACCAAACTATTGAAGATATTGACAAAGCTGAGAAGATAGATTCTCAGAGTAATGAGAGCTTAGCTGATATTGATCCAGTTTCAATTGCTAAGGCACCTATTGCACATGAAGGAACCCAAGACAATGATGGAGATAGTGATCAAGATCAAAATGATCATCATGGTGTACATGTTATGGATGCTCCAGTTGATGAAGTTGTGGTTGATCAGCAACCAATTCCTGCACAGGTAACTACTACGAATGCTCCTGAAACCTCTCTTAGAAGATCTACGAGGGAGAAGCAAAAATCCATGCGCTATCCTCCTGATGAGTATGTACTTTTGACTGACATGGGAGAACCTGAGAATTATGATGAAGACATGCAAGATAATCACAAAGATCATTGGATCGAAGCGATGGAAGATGAGATGAAGTCACTCCATGAGAATGGCACATATGAGTTAGTGAAATTGCCGAAAGGGGGAGCTGTTTCTTGGCAATCTAGACTACAGAAGTGCATAGCTCTATCCACCACAGAAGCCGAATATATTGCTGTCACAGAAGGTGCCAAAGAACTACTATGGATGAAGGAGTTTATTAATGATCTTGGCTTTGAGCAGCCACGGTACATCTTATTTTGTGATAATCAGAGTGCTATCTGTCTCACCAAGCACTCCACTTTTCATTCTAAGACCAAACATATAAATAGAAAGTATCATTGGATAAGAATGGCCGTGGAAGAGAAATTATTTGAGGTTGAGAAGATACACACTGATAAAAATCCTTCGGATATGCTGACAAAGGCGGTGGTTGCAGATAAACATGAATTTTGTAGAAAATTGGCAGGCATGAAGCCTGTCAATAGTTCCTCTACTTGAAGACACATTTGGCCCCTTGGCTGGAGGGGGAGTTTGTTGGGCACATGCCCATGTTGTCCAGCCAAAGGCCCAATGGCCTAATCCTATTCTCTTTTGGTTTCCAATCCTGTTTGGAATTGGATTCGGTTTATTCCTATTTTGAGTGGGTTTTTGCTTTAAGAGAAAGCACCACTCATGATCTATAAATAGGACAACCTTGGAGAATTATTCTATGCTCATTGATACAAGTCTTTGAAAGACTTAAGCACGTAAGAGTGATTTTTGAGAGAGCTTTCGTCAAGAGAGAAGAGAGAAGAAAAATATTTGTTTTGCTGCAGATTTTTATTCCGACCAGCCAACATTCAAATCACGTTTTCCGATTCGTTAACCGTTGGATCGGGCTGAAATTTTGACTGAATGTTCGTAACATCTTGGTCTTGGATTTGAACGGTGGAGATCGGATTTGGAGGCTCGTAACATCTGATTTCGAGCCTCGAACAGCAGCTTCGTTTTGTGGATTATACTCTTTCTTTAATTGATTAGTTGTTGCTCTTGTTGCTATTGTTGCTCCGTGTTTGGCCCTTGTTGTGTAGCCAATTTGGAGAACTTTTGTAACCCTCTTATTGTTATAGTGGAGTTTTTTGGATCTTTGTGATCCCGTGGTTTTTACCTTCGATTTGAAGGGTTTTCCACGTAAAAATTTGGTGTTCTTTATCTTCTTTATTTTCGGATTTGCCTCTTCCTCGACATAACGAGTCGCAAGGAAGATTTCACTAATAGAGAACTCATCAAACACTTTTATGATCAATAGCGATAACCCCTAATATTACAAACTGATAGAAAGAGAAATGGATTATAACCTAAATCATACGATGGGTTATTATATTTCACTGCTGGTACGGCAGATCTACAATCATGAGGTTTACCAACTATATTCAATTTTCAGTTTCTCAACACAGGTTTATGCCGATTTGAATGTTCTTTTGCAATGATTGTATTCTCATAAATTATAATTCCTCCACTTTTCCATCTACGGTGCATCATCATTCCCATGTTCCTTTAATATATTTGAAATTAACCTACATTTTTCCAATTTTTCCTTATTAGGCTCGGGAGAAAATAAGCTCCTTTGTTTTTTAAGTGCAGTATGAGCTGTCTAGTACTATATTTTCACCGACTGACCAAATCAATAATTTCCAAATAGATTGAACCTGTCTAACAAATAACAAACTCAACTTACTCCAGATTATTACTCATTAATGTATCGGTATAATTTATTTAAATTTTTTGGAAAGGTAGGTAAGTTAAATATTAAATAGAGGAATAGTTTAGCAGTAATGTATCAGTATCTTCTGAAAATCAACGTAGAGCAAAAAAGATCTGAGAAGAGAGCTATAAAATTTGATGAAAGGCCATATGTCCATGAGAGAGGGTGATTTTCTAAAGCTATTTTAGGTTACTGTATCTCAAATGTTCAAGGAAAGTTGATCAATGGAAAATATATGGGGTTCTCTTCCTTTGGACGGGAAAGGATGGAAATTTTTGGTGCTGATTTGTGCTTAGAAATTAAAAATCTTGTAACACGTAATCTCTAAATCCTATAATCTCACCCTACCCTCCTCACTCACCCCATTATATATCAGAACTACAAACCCAACTATGGAAACTCCTGAAAGACCAAAAAGAGATGTATGAACTATGTAATTCTAAAACAGATATAACAGATAATTTCCTTGCTCATACTTGAAATTTAACAGCTATAAGACAAAGAAACTACTGCTATTTATAGGATTGACTATGCATATTTACATCCTTTCAAATTTCAGATGTAAAAGCACCTGACCATCTTTCATTGTCGTCAAACAAAACAGCATTTCATTATGTTTTGTATATACACCCTCAAAAATATGAGTAACCAAGGACTTGTATGTTTGACATATTGAAATACTTGCACTATTTTTATTTTTTTTGGACTTTTCTACTATCTACATTTTCCTCCACCACGTCCCCATCAACAATGATAGTATAACACTCATAGTCACTTAACTTTCTCGCCACAACTTTAATTGTTGTGTACTCTTCACTCCAATAAGAACCTAATTTTAGCAGATAAAACATATGATCCAGCTAGAAAAGAAGTAGTATAGTTGTGAAAGAGTTAAAGGATGCTTCTAGAAGCATGAAAATTACCTTTCAAAAATGAACCATAACTCGACAAGGACTAAAGAGAACTTACCATATCTCCAGGACAAAATGTCATTGTTTAGATAAATAGAATAGAAGTTCAAATATTTAGGACGGGAAAGTACTATCTGTACCTCTGTCACTTTATCATAGTTAAGATACCAATGTCTAGTGATGGTAATCCTGTCCATTAAGAATGGTCCAAGCTCTGTCAAAATATTCAGACCAGTGTATCTATTAGACTTCTGGAAATTCATGCATGGTCATGATACGATAAACAATCAGATTTGACCAAAAAAAACGCCAAGACACTTCCCGCATAAGTGGATGAAAGGAACCTATAAAGAAGGGAAGGAAGGAATTATGTGGCTAGCCATTTTAACACTATGTCCGCCGTAGTTGTAGAATATATGCTTCAATCTTGTTAATAAAAACAACACAAGAAGAGAAACAAATAAATAAATAATAAAAAGATGAATATGGAAGAGGAACCATATTCATGTCTGTTACATCTCCTGAATGTCTGTTACAGAAGTTTGAGTTCAATTCTCATTATATAGTCTTTCACCTTTATATTTCTCTGATTGTATTATGAAATAAAAGAAAAAGGTTTTAAAAATATAAAAAAGGAATAGAAACTATCAAGATTTGCAGTCTAGTGATACCGATTGACAGTGTCTTACCAAATAAATGTAAATTCAATTCTCATAATTCTCTCCTCCGCCCTTCTATTTCCCTGATTTCACAATTTAAAAAAAGAAAGAAAAAGAATTAAATATAAAGATAGAAAAAGACCGAGGTGGGTGATGGGGATGTTATGGATTTCCATTCAACTGGCTGAAAGGCCAGTTTTTTAGGTAAACTGAAAAGTGAATAAAAGAATCTTATGCCCCTTTTAACTTGATTGATGCTAGGGTAGAAAACAAGATCATATGAGAAGAAGCTTAATGATAAGGAAGCTAGAACTAAACAACATATAATGAAGACATGGTATAAGAATTTTATATATACATAAATTGAAATAGTAAAAACTAATAGTAGAGGTTTACAGATTAATACTTAACACTTGATGTATCTGCTTTGTATTTACTTAAATGTTCTTGCTTTTATTCTTCTTTCTATTCTTATGTTTCTTCCATCGTACAACTACTTAATCTTTCCTATACTCTCACCCTCAACTTTAAAGACAGAAAAAATAAATACCTACAATCACTATAAGAACTGAAAGCTATTAATCAATGGCCTACCAATCTTGTATCAGTTCCTTCAGCTAATGAATCTGGTGCAAGAATGGAAGCCTTCTACTGGAAGAATCAACGTTGTTCGCTATGTGCATGACCTTCACTTCTAGCTTCAATCGACTATTAGTGTTCTGTAAAGCTTCTTCTGAAGCCATCAGCCAACGAAGTAGAAAGATAAGAACCATGAATTGTTATCTGTAACAAATAACAAATATACCAATGAATGAAACAACATAGAACAATCATATGTGACATCATATGCCAATAGTATGTGACATTCATATACGAAACTATACCATGTAATTGCACATGGAAAGTAAATATTCACGAAACACCATTGTCCCGCAAAACATCTAGAATAAGAAAAAGGCAAACAGAAAGATACCAAACAACGTTATAATCCAAGCACGTTTTGTAGATCATAGTATGTCGCTTTTCAAAACAAAAAATGAACTTCTTTAGCTTCGAAGCATCTAAGTTTCGAACTGGAACGAACATCAACTATATAACTGTAACGATTGAGATTTGAAACCTACAAAAGTACAACAATTAAACTCAATACATAACCTTTTGACAATACAGATGATAATAGAAACAAATGAAAAGCTTCATGGAGCCAAAGCACCTCAGTGGTAACCTAGTCAACTACAGTCGCAACTCGCCATATTCTTAAAACTTGATTATGTGGAAGAATTGAATGGTGAAGAAAGGCTAAGGGGCTAAAATAGATTAAAAAAAAAAAAAAAAAAGTCAACCTAAAAGAGAGAGCGACATCATGCTCACCTAGAAAGGTTCATGGCTGTCGAAACCACTGGAAATAAGAATAAAAATTATGACATGCATAAACAATTAGAGTCCCAAAAAAGTGCATCAAATAAAAGCATGCATTAAGCAAACATGCAAGGAAATTAGAATATGCATGAGAAAATAAAAGCTCAATAAAATAGGTAGAGAAACAATCGCCTGTGACAGCTTATTGACCATCTCGACTCTAGTACCATGACGAATTTACCTTGCCAATAATAATTCATCTAATTGGACTAAAAAGTAACATATAAAATTTAGCATTGCTTCATGTCATCAAGAAGTATTTTTATATTTGTACACAATTTATGAAAAATCTTCCACATTTCACTTAAATGTACAACTTTGCATCGTTGAAGGCGTTAAAAAAGAAACAAAAGGAATTCTTAGCAAATAGTTTACGTGTTTTATGCATATCACCGAACACCTTGGATTCATCAGTCTCCATAGTTAATAATTCATCATATTGAGTAAAGAATGAAAAATAACCAGAAGAATAAATGATTAAGATGGAAATGAGCACTAACTACAAAATATAACAGTTACAGATATACAATACCATGAAAATATGCTTATACATAATTTTTAAAGTAATTCTTTTTAGCAAAGATAATTTTTAAAGTAGCAAAGACCCATCTTCCATCAGGAAGCAGAATACTACAAATTTCTGCAAAGACAATTGGATTTGAAGTAATTAATTAGTGCCAAAAGTGGGAAAAGGCATCAGTCACCAGGATTATACAATTACATGCACCCGATATATATTTTCATACATGCATGTACAGATTATAGAATTACTAACATGTATGTAAAATTTCTAGCAAGAAATTGTGCGGAAGAGTAACAAACTAAAAATTGAAGCAAAACCGGACAAACTTTCACAAAAATCCGGAGGTGATGGGCAAAAATGAACGTAAGAAAGGAAAAGGCAGGGGAAATCTTACCAGAAGTAACGAAATAGAAGCTAGAAAATCAGAAATCACAAATGGATAATTTGTGAAATGATACCTAGAAGGGAAGGGAAAATACAGGAGGGAAGGAAACAAAATAGAGTGGGAGAAAGAAATCAATTTGGAACTGGCATGAACAAACATTTTACACGCTTCTTTACGGAATGAACAAAGAACGCATACCAATTTACTCATAAAGCAGATTATATTTACGGAATTGCCCTTCGTCGTACCAAGACTTTCATTTATTATATAGTTAAAAATATTTGCATTTCTGCAAATTCTTCGATTTCCTTCTACTCCATATCTTTACAAGTCAATGTACTTTTTCCAGATTCTTTACTTTTTTATTAGTGCATATACACACGTATATTCAAAAAAATTAATCTTGCCATTTTTTTCATACTTGTTGTTTATAGTATATATTCTTAAATGACATAAAGTCCTTAACTTCACATAGTAATATTATTATTTATATTAGAAAAGGGTAATTTAAATAAATGAGATGTTAGACATGTATTTGCAATATGGTACCTTTGATATTGTTGTAAAAAATATATTTACTAATATGAAGATTTAAGTAGTTTAATTTGAAGATATAAGTAGTTTAATTCAGAGTTTTAAAAATATTTTTACTGTTATAGAGTAGACGTCTTTCTTTCTTTTTTACCTTTTCTCTACTTTTTTATTTTTTCTAAAAAATATTCATATTGGCTAACTTGAAATAAAATTATAAAATTCATTATTAAAAATTTTGGGACCTAAATCAAGGTTTTACTCGTCTCCTACTAGAGCCACTTGCCCACCCATGGTATTCTCAATCAAATTTGTAGAGTCTCAATTAAGATAAGACAACAATGGCAATAACATTAAAGGTAGTGAGCATGTCACTCAGTTTACTAGTTTTTAGAGTACGCGCGTTGCGCGTGTGCCTCGTCTCAATAAATAAATTTTTTTAAAATTATATTGAAAAAGAATTTTAAGTTATAAAAAATATAAGTTCCTAAAATTAATGAATGTCTATCTTAGCTAACTCAATAAATAGAAGAAAATAGGTCTCATAGATATCCTCAATCATCATGCAATATATTCAATTTCACAAGCTATCACGTTTCTTCTTTAGTTTCAGCAAAAACAAATGGTTTGAAGATTTTAGAATTTCACTAAAAATATTTTCAAAAAACTATTCCCAAGTTCATTCGAGAAGACACATACGATGTTAACTATACTTTTATTATAGTTTTTTAAAAATTTGTCAAAAAACACAAACTGAAAATATCTTTTGATCTTTTAAAGATTTGGGAATGAAGAGGCTGACCCTATAACTCATGAAAAAATTAATAAATAACAATGTAAAGTGTAAAAATTAATTAATGGTGAGTTACTATTTCACAATAAAATAGATAAATAATGAAACTTATTTTAAATACATTTTATTTTCTACTATTTTATCTTTATTTCTTCAAGTTAGTACCTTTTCCAAATCTGAATCTTAATATTGTACTAAGAATTTTGTCAACTTGAAAAATAATTCTATGTATATGATAAATTTGGAAAATAATAGAATCCGATTCTTTTTCTATTATGGTATTTTAAAGATTTAATTATTTGTTCTTAATATTAAAGAAAATAGTTTATTTTTTCTGACTCAAATTTTTAAGATTAACTGTAATAATTATTTTATCAACTAAGAATTCTCTTTTGAAGGCTAAGAAAAAATGAAATAAATGGCCTTTAGGGTTCTTTGTGTTATAGGTAAGACAACAAACATGTAAAAGTTTGATGGCTATTTCATATTAGTTGTTTTCAAATATAGTTAAAACTGTATTGTTAATTTGATTCCTTTGATTATGTTCATTAATCAGCTATTATGACAAATGAAGTGGCGTCTTGATTTTAGGACTCTTATATTAACAATATATTTGTATAATAAGTTTTATATATGCTTCTTATTTAAAATCGTTATAAGATTACGTAATCATTTATGATTATGTACATTCCTCAATTGATTTATATATTTATGTAAGTTGTAGACGCTAGTGTTCTTTTTAGTGTGTTTAATCGAATAGAATGGTAAAATTTAAATCGATTAAGTTTTAAATATTATGACTTGTTACATAGTTCAACAAAAAAGTGTAATAATAGTTGATTGTCCTAAAATTAAAAAAATAATTAAATGACTATTCTGTCTAGTGTAAAATATATTATTTTTATAAGCGAAAAATATTTCACTAAGGTTATTTGTGCTTTTTTAATTTAGTATAAATATAGATATAGATTGATTCAAGTGTGCATTTTACCAACTTGACTTCTTGATAATATACTATAACTCAATGACGAATGTTGTTCTCATTTAGTTAGCTCAATAAAGAAAGAAATAATCTCTAAAGTCCTCAGACATCTTATTGTAATTTCTAAAACTTCTATAGGAATATCTTATAAACATTATTATAATTTAATGACCTAATACTAAAATAAGCAAACATCAAAATACTTTAATCAATAAAGGTTTCCCCGATAAAATAAATTAAAAATTGAATTTCTCCGTTCTTTTTGAGAAAGAAGAGGTTGACACTATAGCTAATTAAGAATTTACCGATAAATAACTTAATATATGAATACATAGCAGTTTGTTATTTATTGAAACAAATATATGATATTAAATGCTAACTCATTTACGATATTTTTGTCTTTTGCTATTTAATCTTTATTGTTTCAAATTTTGCATATTTATCAATTTGACCCTCAATACGATACTTTACTAATTTTGGTTCTATTTTTATTTCTTCAACGCTAATATGATCTCCCTAACGAAATAAATTTAATGTCCTACTTAAAAATAATTGTACTTATATGTCAAATTCAAAAAAATAATTATTAAATTCTTTTACTAATAGGTTAATTTAAATTACTTAATTATTTTTTTTCTTAACCTTGAAGGAAGATAGTTTAGTTTTTATTGATTCAAATTTTTCATATTAGCTCATCTGTAGTATCAATAATTTAATTTTTAATTATAATTTTATTCAATAAAAATTATATTTTTAAAGCGAAAGCAATAATTTGATATTTCATGTTTAAACTTTTGTGTTTGTAATATCATTAGTGTCATTGACTCCTGTCTACGACTTCTCTTCCTCTCCTCACTCTTTATCTCTTTAATATTGTATCTTAAATGTTTTTATATTTTGTTAGTAATTTAATACACTTTATTATCAGTGTACTTCTTAAAAAATTATATAACTTTCATTATTTCTATTTTATTACTATTAAAAGAAAAATTAGGAAGAAAGAATGAGAACGCATTTAAAATTTAACGTGGCAAGCTCAAGTTATTTTATTGTCTGCAAGTTCTTTCGTTCTTATGTGCCTTATCATATTCATAGTTGCTACCCCAAATTCCTAACTAATATAATTATCTAATATTATATAATAAATTTTATATTTTAAAGTATTGGTAAACTGTCCTATTCTTAACTTGGATGGTCTATTTAGGATCGGAAGTTTAGATATAAAATCCTTAGATGAGTTAAGTTCTTATTAGGAATTTCCATATAGTTAAAATAAGAAAAGCTTTAACAATTAAAGTTTTAGTTGATTTCAAAGTCTTAAATATTAGAAAAATAATTAACTTATAATTTTAGAAAATAATTAAATTACACTTTTATCCAATGTGAAACTTATTTTTGGCAAAAAAGACGAACAACATTTTGATAGGGCCTTCATGCTTTTAATATAGTACTAGTTCCTCGGCACATGCGTTGCACGTGTATATCGAGCCAAATAGTACATTATTTTGTAGATTAACATCAATATTACTAAAAAGCTTTGAGTAAATAATTATACACTAAGAACAAAGTGCAAGTTTTATGTGAATGATCAATGATTGCTCGACTCATCTAAATTAGTGAAAATATCCAATTGATGTGGAAGCAATACTTTTGTGACCGGATTAATTCTGTTGTATATTCTTCAGCTATAATACTATGTGTGCCCGTCTTTTCAGGTAATTACTTTTTTCTAAAAATATTTAAGTAATGTTTTTTCTTTTGATATACATATCAAGAATAATCTTGAGAATCATGTGATACCACAAGCATGTTAAATGTATTTATATTAGTAAGCAATTATTTCAAGTAAGAAAAATATTAATGGCTTAAACTACTTGTAGTATTTTTACCCTAATTCTCATTGTGAAAAAACCTCATTGGTGGAATTTAATGTTTGAGTTGCATGTTAGTAGTTTTCTTGATTTTTATTTTATATATATATATATATATATAAAATAAATTAAAGTAAAATAAATTAATGATATTAAGTATTAGATGGCGGTACGTACCTTGTGCCATTTGCCTTAGTTCGACCATATCCGTATGAACATGACATTGTTATAAATCAATAATTTTCAAGAATATCAAATATAAAATTTCTCAAATTTTTGTCTGATCATATTAAGTTGAAATTAAACAGAAGTAACTTCATGATTCTTTAATATCTTATATTAAAATTATTTGAAGACTTGGCTTTGTAAGAAACATTTCATTTTAGTTATCAAATAACCCATTTAAGTCATTATATCTTAACTTGAATAAGAAAGATAGAAGATAAAAAAAATGGATGAAAAAGTTTTAAAAGAAAATACAATGTGAAAATCTGGGGAATGTAAACTTGAGAGTTGAGATGTTATCGGCTTTTTTCATCTTCCTCCATCAGATCATTAACCCCTATTGAAGCTACCTATATAAATTATTAGTTCAATCCATCATAAAATGAGGTTAATTGGATTAGAAAATTTTAACATTATTCAACCATTTTCCTCGCCACTTTTAATCTCGAAATCCTAATTTAATTATTCTGATTCTTTATGTAAGATAACTACTTAAGAAAATTAACATATTATTAACTCGACATATCAGATACTTGCAAGTAGTTGTTGAAATTTAGAGTGGATTATGTTATAATCATACCACCAATTTAAGTCCAATTAGATTGAGATAAAAGCAACTTTTTATTCTTTTAACATTGTGTAAAAATATTTGATGGATTTGTGAAAAATATTCCACTTTAAATATAAAATATATAACTCATCTAAGTCAATAATATCTAAACTTAAATAAAATAAAATATATATTAAAATGATTAACTTTTTTGCTAGAAAAAAAATGCTTCTTTTGGACGTATAAAAGTAAGCAATTCAAATATTGATCAAATTATAAAGTATAGACAGATCTCATTGATATATGATCAAATTATCATCACACTAAAGATATTTTAAGAAGCATAGAATTTTTTAAACGGCAGGAAACAAAACATTATTAAAACAAATTAAAAACTTACATGTTGTTTGTTTAGGTTACAAAGATTTCCAATAAAAATTGGAATAAATAGTTTTGTATAAAATCGATTTATTAGAACAACAGAATGGCCAATAGTTGTATCGGATATAACTGTTACAAAGCAAATACTATGTATTTATATATATGTTTAACTGAAAATAAGCAACCCAAAGAAAGAGAAGAAAGCTAAATACTCTAACAATCGACTATGAGGATGGAAAAATAAAAAGCAGTGTCGCTTATTACAAGTCCAAATATAAATAATCAAATTTATCGAGTAGAACAACCACAATTCAACATGACTTAATGTGCACAAAAATAGAAATGAGTCTGGAACTACGACCCAATTAAGGTATGCGCACTTTTTTCGTATCGACTTCACGAGTCTTCACTTCATTAACGTATAACCTCATGCTTTATGAAGTTATAGAAAGCAAAAGAGCAGAATAGACATTCCCTTTAGGCAAATTGAAATAAATTAACATGAGAAGATGCAATCAAGAAAATCTACAATGATTGTGCATAAGAACGGGAATTCGCACATTATTCTTTAATAAAATTTGATATGAGACAAAAGAACAACTCCATTTATTTTATAATGTAGAGCAAAAGAAAACTCATAAACTTACAGATCACTTCACTATATATGTTTTGTGGCTTTTATAATATGATTTTTCAAATTGGAAGTGGAACAATCTGAATGGGTGCGGATGGTTCAATGCACCCTAAGTAGGAGGTAGTTAGGTTTTTACAAAAGAAAGGATGCAACACTTCTAGTTATTCTCTAAAGAACATAAGTTTTAGAAGAGGAATAGGCAATGAAAATACTTCTACACCTTCACAACAGACAAACATTTAGGCAAGGATTTTTCCAGAGGCAACGGTTGAACAAAACTTTTTGAAAGCCAACAGTTATAACTATTTGTGAAAGAAAGCTTAGTTGTTAATAAGAATAAACACAACTTTTTAGAAAAGCCACATAAATCAAGACGTTTTTTTCCTATTTAAATGGTATTGCTAATATATTATTCTTAAATATATTTAGAAGTAGAATATTTAGGTAAATAAGAAGGGCATTTTAGTAATTCAACTTTTAACTTAAGGGGTTCATGCTTTTAATATAATATAGATAAATATAATAATATATTAGTGCTTCTTATTTTTTGCGCCTTAAATATATAGAGGCCCGAGGCAAGGGCTTCGCTTGCCTTACCCGCCCTTGATTTAGATTCAAAACATGTCTTGGCAGTTTATTTTGCGAAAGGCAATCTGATCATCTTTTCAGTTATATTCTCTATCCATTTATTTTTTCCTCTGATCCATTCTTTCAAAGCCAATTTGAGTTTCTTTTTGCACTGATTTTTAACAGCAGGTGTTTTTCCTCAGTATTATAGATGTAAATGTTCAGAAGGGGATGGTTTATTGAGTGAAGAAAGAATGGCAACAAAATGTAAGCGTAAAGATGTTTCGAATTGGGATACAACGTTTTCTTGTGATGTTGCCAAAACAAAACCTGCAAGAGAAGTGAAGAAACCTTGTTATCATGGCCCTTCTTCTGTAAAAGTTTCTCAAAAAAGGAAAGTCGGTCAGATTAGTACGAGTGAGTTTGATTGGATTGATACGATCGAAGAATGCCCAGTATATCATCCATCCAAGGAAGAATTTGAGGATCCCTTGGTTTATGTGCAGAAAATTGCTCGTGAAGCATCAAAATTTGGTATGCTGATAACGTAAAACCTATTTGTTTCGATGTTAGTATATATATGTTCAATGTTGTCACTGAGTCCTGAATATAACTTGCTGTTTTGACGTCTAATATACCCTCTAATTGCATACGAGAAAGATTTAGTGCAACATATATGTTATATACTACTAACTTTATCACTTTTCTTAAGGTTTCAACTAAGTGAACTATGACGAGAAAATTTGAAACCGTTAGTACTTTACTCAGTATCTCCTTATTTTTCAAAAAGAAATGATTAATCTAGTTTTATTTTGTCCTGAAAATTGGTTAAACTGATCATCGATTAGTGATAAGTGCTTACAACTTGGGACAGAGGGAGTGTAACATTATGCTTTGTAGGTTATGAACTGCATATGTTTCCTACAACTCAGGGTGAGATTGGCTCTAGCAGATTGCAACATCATAACGGTGTTTAACTTGGGAGACCGTATTTCTGCTGCCTCTTTGTCACCTCATTTTGGAATGATTAGGAACCAGAATAGTTCAATAACACACTTTTAATCTATTCTCTATATTCTGTTGTTTTCTAACTGTAAAATGTTTAAGTTGAACTTGTTTTGCTTCACTTATTGTGCTGTAGTAATCATAAATTTTTTGTCCATCTTCTGCTGAATGACCAGCATTTTATTGAATTTATAGGCATTTGTAAGGTTGTCTCTCCTCTGGGATCTTCTGTTCCACCGGGAGCAGTATTGATGAAAGAGCGAAAAGGTTTTAAGTTTACCACTAAGCTGCAACCTCTGCGACTTGCTGAATGGAATAACAACGATAAGATCTCCTTCTTCATGAGAGGAAGGTACTATATATAATAAGTGATGTTCAGCAGAATAGGCAAGTATCATCACAAAAATGGTGGTACTTCGATAGTTCTTAGTGTTGGTCATTATCGACATTGTCTTGTTACTTCTTTTGGATCCTATATGGTTGACATGTGTCATGAGTCTTGTTTGTGTTCCAGAAATTACACTATCCGTGATTTTGAGATAATGGCAAACAAGGCAACAGCTCGTAGATACTGTATATCTGGATGCCTTCCTCCTGCATATGTGGAAAAGGAATTCTGGAAAGAAATGGTACATGCAAAGAAAGGGATGGTTGAGTATGGAATTAATATAGATGGTAGTGCCTTCTCAAGCACTTTCAGCGATCCTCTTGGAAGTAGCAAATGGAATTTTAAGGTTCTACATAAATGTTTTCTGCTAGTTCTTTTGCGTCCTTCTGTTATCATCTTTCTTCATTGTTAAAGATGGAGCACATCCTCAGCTTGTTGCTACTCATTGAAGTTCATATTTTTCTACTTTTCATGTTGTTTTATTTAGCGCAAGCCCCATATGTTTTGCAAATATCTGACTAATCTACATTTTCCTTTTTATTCATTGTCTTACTGTTATTCCCTGTGTAGATACTGCCTCGTCTGCGAAGATCCACATTACGCTTGCTTGTAAACGAAATCCCGGTAGTGTATGATTTTAAATTCTGGAATCAATGCAGCATTTTAGTAAATGCTTTAATGTTTTGATACATTTATATTTGTTTCAGGGAGTAACAGAACCAATGCTATATATTGGGATGCTATTTAGTATGTTTGCGTGGCATGTGGAGGATCATTACCTCTATAGGCAAGTCATACCATGGTTACTACCAACATTCTCTTTGATGTTTCATCCATTTAATCTCTTCAAGTTTTCTTGACTTTTGCCTTTCTCAGCATTAATTATCATCATTGTGGGGCGCCCAAAACTTGGTATGGAGTTCCTGGTTATGCAGCTGTTCAGTTTGAGAATCTTATTCGGCATCATGTCTACAATGAGGAAATCCTATCAGAAAATGGGGTCAATGGAGTCTTTGATGTTCTTCAAGAGAAAACAACAATGGTTTCTCCAAAAATTCTGCTGCAATATGATGTCCCAGTTTACAAGGCTGCGCAAATGCCAGGAGAGTTTGTTATTACCTTCCCTAGAGCATACCATTCAGGATTTAGCCATGGTTAGTCTTGAAGCTTTTACTTTAACCTGATAAATCGCTTGCAATGACCATCTATAATTTCGGAGAATATTACTTTGCCCATACAGCTAATTTTCCTTGTTCCTGCAGGCTTTAACTGTGGCGAGGCCGTGAATTTTGCAATTGGTGAATGGTTTCCATTTGGCGCTGAAGCTAGTGAACGTTATGCTCTTCTTGGCAAGGTGCCAATTATTCCTTATGAGGAGCTCCTATGTGCGGAAGCAATGCGTCTCCCAGAGTCTTTAGCTCACATACCTTGTTGCTCAGCAGATATAGTCTCCGTTCGTTGTGTAATGACTTCATTTTCTTGCCTATTGAGATCATACCACCGTGCCCGCTGGTGCTTGAAGAAGTTTAAAACTTCACTTAAAATGTGTTTAAAACCTCGAGAATCCTTCGCCTGCATCCTCTGCAAACGACTATGTTACGTGGCATACATTGAATGCAAATGTTCCGCTGGTCCCATATGCCTTTTTCATGGTACCACAGCTAAACTCAATGCTTACTAACGTTTCCAATGAGCTTTCTACTTTAGAAAATTGCAATTTGATTACAAGCAACATGCTCTCCAGGTTGATGTACCCATAGGACTTAAACATTTTTTGTCCTTGTTCCTCCAATCCCCATATCCTTTAACAATTTTTTTCATGCAGATTTTGAAACGTATAACTGTCTATGTGGAAGTAGCTGCAGCCTCTTTGTTACAGAGGATATTTCAAAAATGGAAGCTGTTGCACAGGTGTTTGAGGCTGAGGAAGGAATACTCTGTGAGGTTGAGCAAAAAATGAAGTCTGAACCTTACTTGTGGATGCAGACTTTATCTCCGTGCATGAAAGGAAAATATAGTCCGTATTGCGAGGTACCAATTCTTGGTGAACCCTTGGTGACCATCTAATGATCTGCTTTTTGGTTCACATGATCTCATGAGTGCTTTCTGATCGCAATATTTATACTTGCCCTTGTTTCTGCCAGACAAGCTCCCTCTAGTTCAAACTCTCAAAAGTTATCAATTCAAATAGCGAGAAGCAAAAAAAATATATGGTCCATATCAGGAGTAAAGAATTTATTGCCTTAAATAATGACATCTAGAAGTTAGAGGATATAGGTTTTGATGCGTTACAACTTTCATGACTTAACAGATAATGCCAATAAATACTCAAAAAAACGAGGCCACTTGTATAAAGATGTCCAGGATCAGAAGAACTGCTCAAGACAAGCAAAGGAGGAATAAGAAGAAAAAGGTATACTTTTTTTCTTGGTGTCACCAAAAATACTACTTTGATCTGTTTGATGTACCAACATGTCCAGAATACTATATTGAGCATTTTAGTGGGCTGTAATGCTTTGGATTCTACTTTTTCTGTTTTCAACTTCTGATCTGATGAAGCTATTTTCATGTTTTTGATAAAAAATATGGAGCACTTTGTTCCTTTTGCACGCTTTGCAGGTTTTGTTGCTGTTTGACTAAAAATGGTTGAGCTTTTTAGTTAAACTAATTAATGAAGAAAATGGAGGATAAATCTTAGCCAAACATAATTAACTTTAGATCTAAACATATTGAATACGAGAATCACATGAAACCAAACTTGTATAACATTCCTTAGGATGATTGAAGAACATTAAATGTAAATGATAAGCTTACATCTTTGACACCAAATTGTTTTGTATCTGAAATAGCGAAGAAGAAAGAGAAGGAATCTCGTTGAGAGCTAAGAGATCTATCTTTATTGATTCAATAGTATCGATTGCAAAGGCTTGTAACCAAAATCTAGACTTCTACTTTGTTGTTGTAGGTCTCCTCCCATTCTTCTGTTCCTTTTTCTCTCCTGGGACAGCCCCTATCTTCTTGTTTTCTTCTGTCATATATATATTGCCATCTTTCCCTTTGCCCAACGGTCTTTAACCAGCATACACCTACTTGACTCGCTCTAGCGTGACTGCTTATGTTCTGCAGTGCAAACCTTTCGATGGCTCGATCTCGGCAGTGGCCGAGACACTCGTTGCCATTACGTCTTGCGGGTACGTCCATGGCTTGGTCGACCCTTTCCCATTCCCTTTAATGATAATCCACTTGTGGTCAGATTTTGACCCATACAGTTGCCAATTAGATTACTACTGCTAGGATTCTCACCCTGTATCGATGAACAGTGTTACAGAGAATCAATTGAGCTTGGAAATGAAGGAATGTATTCCAGGAGTGCTATGCTTGTCAACAGCAAAAAAATGACACCACGGAAAAGAAAGTCTCAAAAACATAGCTCTGGTACTGAAGATGACGGACCATCATTTTCTAAAGGTAAATGCAGCCGATACCAGGAAGTAGATGACACCAAATGAGAGCCATCAAGCTTCACTAACCTCAATGTAACGTCACTGTTTATATCAACCAACGTGCCTTTTCTGTTGGTCCAACCATGGGAGGCAAAATAGTAGTATCTTGTAACTCTAATTGTTGATTTGTAGGCATAATAATGCTGTTCATATTCACTAGTTTATTATTATTTTCCAGGTCCATTCTGTAAATTTCTTGCTTCTACAGTCCTTTAAGTGAACATCACAGCTTCATAGTTGGCCTACTGCAGTAGTCATTCAGTTAATGGAATGTTCACCTTAAATCATGGTATCTTCTCTTGTAGTTGCCAATTAGACTATATGAGCAGGAATGTGCCATTTGCGGAAGCACAATTGTTTGACCAAAAAGTATTAAGCCTTTTTGATTAAACCAATTAATGATGAGATGAGGGGTGAATCTTAGTTAAGAATAATAAAATCTAGACCACATGTTAGATGAAGTAGACAAGACGAACGACGTTAGCTAATGTGTTTGAGTTGATTAAATGCTCATAAATGCAACAACATAAATGTACAATGAATATAAATAAATGCGGCTAGCATAACAAAAGAAAGTTACTACCCAATTATTGTAAGATCTCCTTCCCCTGACAACATCGTGGAAAGAAGGGAAATAGGAAGGGGTCGAGGAATCTTTGGATCTTGTGAATATAGAATAAAAAATGTATGCTCGAGTAATGTAATCAATGAATAAGACAACTTTGGTATATTCTTTCAGGCCAACCTTTTACAAAGTGTTCTCTCTCATAAAGTCAAAGATCCCCTTTTTGTTCTCTATCTCTTCCTATTTATAAGGCGTATTTCCCAAAAACCCTAAAAAGTATAAGACAGGGAATATTCAAAGGAATATTCCTTGTGCCCATATTTGAACCTATGCTACCGTTATATCTTCATTTCAGCTGTCCGTTTTTGGCATCAACTGTCTTGAGAGCAACCTTCCGTTGTTATACCATGGTCGACCCCGTCCTTTGTCTTGCTTATCCGTTACTACCGAGTCGCCAAATTCAGACCTATACAATAATTATTATCCAATCTTAAATCAGAAATATAGTGAGGTTATGTGAAAAAGGATGATTGTATGACCGATTCTTCCAAGCTTTATCTAGGTGATGCATCACGCTGATTACTGATTAGTATAGGTCACATTTTGTTAGTGACTGCTGAAGGGTTTTAGGACCAAAATTTTAGGGGCCCCATTTTACACTAGTAGTAGATTTATGAAAATTAAATTTTTAAAAATTTGAAAATTTTGAAGTAAAAAAGGTACATTTTTTTTAATAAACTAAAAAAATCAAACTTCAAAATTTTGAACAATTAGAAGCATATGAAAAATATTTTTGATTTCCTATTTAGAGGTAAAAGAATTTGATATAACTAGGTGACGAGAATTTGAAAAGACATTGCCTTAACCACGAAAGATATTAATGGTTTAGACTTATTTTTTGAATTAAAAGTATTAAAGAAAGATAATACAAGTAAAAGATAATACTTGATCAGATAAAAAGACTTGCTTCTTTTTAAATACCTATATTACTTATAGAATAATGTTAACTGTAAAGAGGTATAGATAATAAAATAAAAAACTTATAAAAAAAAATTAAAGCCACTCATCGAGGTTTGGCTTTAGGCCACCAACTTTGTTGAGCCGCCTCTGCATTTCGTTCCTCACATCAGTCATCACGCAAACAACATCAACATCTTCAATCTAACCAAATGCTGAAATCTTATTTCTGACCAATATATACACCAAGAATTAATCAATATAAAATGGCATAATATGGGAAAAACCGATCTATCAGTATCATTGTTTGGTGGAGTGTAAACAATCCCGACCTTAGCTCAGTTGGTAGAGCGGAGGACTGTAGTCGGTAAACCCGCAGAGAATCCTTAGGTCGCTGGTTCGAATCCGGCAGGTCGGATTCCTTTTATTTCATTTATTCATCACTCTATATTTGGTTTATTAATATTTTATTCAATCTTTTTATTTTTGTAATTTTAATTTATCATATATTGGGTATATAATTAATTTTTATATTAAGATCTTTATAATTTTAATTTTATATCCTATTTTTTGATATATTAATTTTTGTATATATTATATTTATATAAAATTATAAGTTAATTTTATTATTATTATAATTGCATAAAAAGAAATATAACCATTATTTAAAAATAAAAAATGCAAATGTAAGATATCTAATGTTGCTAAAATTGAAATAAATGATTATATAAGTGGTGAATGTGAATTATATATAATGAATATGGAAAAAAGAAAAAAGATAGTATTAGTTTGAAGGGGAAAAAAATGAAATAAATAGAAGATAATAATATAATATAGAAGAGAGAGAAGATTTGGTGTAAAAAATAGTATAATGGTTGGAGTAAATTTGGTGTTATACCATTTTGGTGTGAAATTTAATGCAAAAAATGGTGCTAGCATGGGAGATGGCCTAACTTTAAAGTGCCGTGCCACTTTCTGCCTTTTCCTTTTGGGAGCAACGTAGGGCCTTTCAATTATATTGTTTTTACTTAAAAAACAATGATACAATCTTCAAAAGTGAAGATTGAATTGAGAGACCTAAAGAGCAATATCGGAAGAGTTGCTCTTGAACAATCACAAACGGAACTGGAAAATATTGAGGGAGAGAGATAAAGAGAGAAATATTATTGATCAATAGCAATAAAATAACGTGTACTTTGGGGAGGATTCTAACTGGTATAGGCGAGGGAATCTGGGGAGGGAAAGTTAGTTACAACTAACTTTAGTAAGTCATGTGCCCCTCACGTGAGACTGTGTCTACAGATTTAACTAACTCAGCTGCTACTGCTGTAACTGCAAATGCGAAAATGAAAGCTACAATGAAATGTAATCACAATTACAAATGAATCATAACAAACAACCGGAAAAAGAGATATGAAAATCCTAGTAGAACTTAGTTCAGGCTTATCCTTAAAAAAATTTAAGTTATATACATCGTCAGTTTAAAAAATTATAAGAAAGTTTATTGCAGATATTTTCTGAGTGATCAAATAGTTCAATTTTTTCTACACGGTTAATGAGATTTGAATTTTCTGAATTTTAAGTTATATACATCGTCGGTTTAAAAAAATTATAAGAACGTTTATTATAGATATATTTGTTGTAATATTTCCAAAAAGTGGACAAATGTCCATCCATGTGGCAAGATGCATGCAAGTTTTGACAATTATACTTGACAAATGGCAAGAAAAGCCTTAAGCTTTTTGCCTATAAAAGGGACTTCCCTTCAGCCAATTTGACATAACAGAAACATCATTTCTTTCATTTTCTTTCACGCCTCTCTTGTTCCTTTGTTGTCTAATATTAAATATTAGTTATTTTCTTTCTTATTTACTTTTCCTACTAGCTAGCTGGGTTTGTAATTTAATATTTTTCTTATTCATGTATCCTCCCTAATAGAGGTAGGCTTGTTTAATCCTGGAGAGACATTTCACACTGCTGAAATAGTTTCTTAGGATAGTGCCTAGCACTACTCAAGTCAATCCGCGTATCCGCTAACAAACAATATTGAAGCAGTGTTATTATTGAAAATCTTGCTCTCAATTAGTACAATCTAAGAAACTATGGCAAGTAATACTACTACGGAAATTTTTGATGGTGCTACCAATTTTGGCGTTGTCTCTGCTGCTACTGTTCCAGCTGTCCTTCCAGATATCCATGGTGTTGCAAATACGTTATTGCATCCACAACTTTGACGGACACTAATGTCAAAACACAGGTATGTGAATTGTAACACTCCTCAAAGCTATAAAAGTTTCAATACACGCTAAATATAGAATTTAATTTTTTTTAAACTTAAATTATACTTCTATTACGGATTTAAACCCGTGTAATTAATTTTGAGTTACTTCTCTATTTATAAATAATTGGATATACAATTAGGGGAATATTAATAACTTTAATGTTATTAATTATTAAAAGTAGGAATAATTAAATACTAGTTAAGTCAAAACAAAAAAAAAAAGAGAAAAAAACAAAAACAAACAAAACAAAAAAAAAGAAAAAGAAAAAAAAGAGAGAACTAAAAGGAAAAGGGCACGTGAGCCTTAAGCCTATAAAGGGCTCTTGGCAGAGAAAGGCGTGAAAGCCATTTGAAGATAGGAGTCGACATTCTGTTCCTAAAGCCGTTTCAGCGAAATACTCACGCAGACAACGGAAAATTCTAGGGTTCTTTACAAATCATTAATTCTTGAACTTAGGTATATAAAATTCCCTATTATCAATTACCCTAAAGTAGTAATAGGTAAGAATTGAATAGTTAATTCCCTTCTTTCTCCATATCAACAATAGATTTTATGTTTAGGTGTGAAACTTTAAAATTAATTAAAATGCACTGATTGTTGTAGAATCAATTGTTTGACGGGTATAAATTGGACTGGAGTCTACGTATTGGCTCGAGAAGTTTGAGGTGAGTAGATATAACCCTTTACCAAAGTGATTTAACTCACAAAAGTATGCATACAAGGTGTTTGATGAATTGGCTAAAAGAGTGAATATGTGCTTAATTGAAGTGAGTGAGTTCTATTAGCTTAGAATTACTTTTTTGTTAAAGTTAGATGAATTATTTTGATATATGTGCATACATTTTCAGATTTTTGTGTTATTCTTATATGCCATTTTCATGTTGAAAATTCATGAAAAAGCAAGAATATTTAGAAATAGTTTTGAATGTTTATTTCATTCTTATTCCATACCTTACATTCAAAAATTTTAGAATAAGTATGTTCGAAAGATTTAGACTTGAAAAGTCACAAGAAGGAGTTTTAGAAAGAAAATATTTTTGGGAGTATCCTTTATTCTGAGAAGGGGTCATCGTCCAGGCCGAGGGTCCTGACCAAGGCGTTGACTTCCTGAAACTACTTGGGCCAAAGTAGGGAGCACACGAGCCGAGGGCCTCGTTGCCGAGAAATTACTTAGCCATGCTAAGGTATGATACATGAGCGTTGAGAACCATGAAACGAGTGGCACCTCGTGGATTGGGCCTATTCGATCAGGTTGGGATCGAACCCGTACCGATCACACGGTGACTGAGACAGAATTAAGTCAGGATAGTTGGAACTCCCAAAGTATAAAGTGAAGTATTTTTTTTTATAAGAAAGAAAAAGAAAAGAATATTCATAAACTGCTATTATGCAATTATTTAGAATTATTCTTATAAGCTTTATGTTTTACAAGCATTTAGAACCCTTGCTCGTAATGTATATGTTATTAAAGTTTCGTCCCCTGTTGTTGAGACTCACTGAGTACAATGGATGGTACTGACGTTCTCTTTTGGGAACCTACGTTGGTCTTGCGGTACAACGTAGGAACCGGATTTGCAAGCGAGCAGNCTACGAGTTAGGACTTCCTTCTCTTCCAGTGCTATTGGCGAGCTCCGCTTTTGTTCGTGGAGTATTCATTAGAGTCATCTTTGTTTAGTTATTTCTTTGTTACTTAGAGAACTGACCAGGAAATCTCATGTCCTGAGCAGTGTGTCAGTTTATCATTAGAGGCTTCATATACATAGTCGTTGAGTTAACATTCAGATGTTTTTGTTAATAACTTAGCAGTATTTCATTGGTTACTATGAATAAAGTTTTGGAGTTGATTTATTTAAATGTTTAAATTAATCGAAAGTATTTGGTTAGAGTATTGCCTTGTTGCATATAAAGTTTGGAGTTATAATATATTTGATAAGGAGAGATGGTTCGCTCGGTCATGTTTAGTGATCGAGTGCCGGTCCCGGCTTGTTCAGAAAATGGGTCATGACAAACTTGGTATCAGAGCCTCAGGTTTATGGAGTCCTAGGGGTCTATGAAGCTGTGTTAGTAGAGTCTTGTTTATGTGTATGAAGCGCGCCATACTTATAAACGGGAGGCTACAAGAATTTAGGAAAAGTCTCTTTTTTTCGATACTTTAGATCGTGCAGTAGAGTCTACCTCTAAGGAATTATCTAATTTATCCATTTCTCCAAAACTCGCAGAAATGGCTCGTACTCGCAACTCTGACACCGACACTTAGGATGCTGCTCAAGAAACTATCTCTACTATTGTGGCTCAAGGTAGAACTAAGAAGGCTTCGACTCAGAAAAGGAGGGGAAAATCCACAAAGGGAGTCCAAGTACCCCGGGTTGAACAAGAAGAAGGGGTGCAGCATGATGATCCAGTACCTCAGGATTCAGTACCGCCTCCAACAGCAGCTCCGGCTCAGGCAACTATATCTCCCGAGGTGGGTCAGATGTTTAATGCTGTCAACAGTGCTATGGAGATGTTTAAAGCCTTTATGGCCAACCAGAATGAGAGAAGAGATGAGATTCCACCTCAATCAAATAGACAGAACAATTCTGAGTCCTCAAGAGTGAATGAATTTTTGAAGTTGAGTCCTCCAGTGTTCCATGGTTCTATAGTTGATGAAGATCCGATGTTGTGGCTGGAGGGTGTCAAGAAAGCCCTTCGAGTGATGAAAGCATTTGATGATGAAGCTGTGGAGCTAGCTGCTTATCAGCTTGGAGATGTGGCCGGCGCTTGGTTTGAGATGTGGAAAAAGGAAAGAGATGAAGATGATGGTCAGCCTACTTGGGAAGAATTTGAAGAGTCCTTCATAGCTAACTTTATCCCAGAAAAAGATAGGGAAGCTAAGGCTACAGAGTTCGAACAGCTCAAGAAAGGGAATAAAAGTGTGCAAGAGTACTAAATGGAATTCATAAGGTTAGCTAAGCATGCTCCTTACATGGTTAAGACAGAAAAAGTAAAGATTCGCAGGTTTGTTGGCGGTTTAGCTTACCACATTAAGGATTCAACATCAGCTGCAGCAGTAGGGATGACAGCATTCTCCTCTGTTGTGGGATTTGCCAAGCACTTAGAAAAAGACAGACAACTAAGGAGAGAAGAAAAAGAGTATAACAAGAAAGCCCGGACAACTGGCAGGTTTAATGGTACATCCAGCGGAGGTGGAAGGGATTCCTCTAATAAGGACTCATTAACACCAGCTCAGTCCAGTCATCAGTCAGGTGGTGGGTCTTCCTTCAGACGTACTCAGAGTTATGAAAATCAGTCTCGCCAGAATAAGAATTTTAGGACATCATCCCCACATAGCCAGAGTCATGCTGAGCAACATTCACACCAACAAGGTCTTTGTGGAACATGTAAGCGGCAACATTCAGGTCAGTGCAAGCTCGGGTTTCATGGTTGCTACCATTGTGGAGATATTGGTCATATAAAGGCCAACTGCCTAAAGTTGCGACGTAATTTCAGTGGTGGATCAACTCGTCCTTCTAGTTCCTCAGCTACTGCAGTTGCACCACCTCAGGCTCATGGTTCTCATAATCAGACCGGGCATGAAGCAGGCAGAGGTGCAGACCGAGTTACTCAGGGAGGGGGATAACCCCGTTTGTTTGCTACATTTGATCGTCAGAGTGCAGAGGCATCTGCAGAAGTTATTACAGGTATACTTTTAGTCTGCTCACATAATGCTTATGCCATAATGGATCCAGGTTCAACGTTTTCATATGTGACTCCATACTTTGCAATTAACCTCGGACTAGANACGAAGTACGAATAGTGTCAAAACCGACCGGGTAGCGATTCATGTGACGTGGTTCGAGACATGTTTTCACGACGTTGCAATTCTCAAAAAATAATAATAATAAAAGCGGTTCAAAGTTAAAAGCACATAGGTTAAAACATGTAGTGAAATCAAATAAATAAGCCAAATATAACAGTTGAGCGACCGTGCTAGAACCACGGAACCCGGGAATGCCTAACACCTTCTCCCGGGTTAACAGAATTCCTTACTCGGATTTTTGGTTCGCGACTGTTAGACAAAGTCAAACCTTTTCCTCGTTTCGGGATTCAAACCGGTGACTTGGGACACCATAAATCTCCCAAGTGGCGACTCTGAATCTTTTAAATAAACGAATCCCGTTTCGATTGTCCTTTAATTGGAAAAGCTCCCATTATTATACCCTACACGGGGTGTAGTACGAAAAAGGAGGTGTGACATATGCCATGTTAGATTGTCATGCCAAGATAGACAGGTTCCAATTTCCAAATGAAGAAGTCTTAGAGTGGAAGGGTAGTTCAGCATCGCTTGTAGGTAAGTTTATTTCTTACCTTAAGGCACAACGAATGATCGGTAAGGGGTGTCTCGCCTATTTGGCTCACATCATTAATCCAAAATCAGAACCACCAGCTCTTCAGTCAGTGCCAGTTGTTAGAGAATTTCCAGAAGTTTTCCTAGATGACCTTCCCGGACTTCCTCCCGAAAGAATCATAGACTTTGGCATTGTTCTCATGCCAGGCACTCAGCCCATATCTATACCTCCTTATAGGATGGCTCCAGCAGAACTTAATGAGTTGAGAGAACAGTTGAAAGACCTTCTTGACAAGGGCTTCATCAGACCGAGTGTTTCACCGTGGGGGTGCCCCAGTTCTGTTTGTCAAGAAGAAAGATGGGTCTCTCAGAATGTGTGTCGACTATCGGCAGTTGAATAAAGTTACCATTAAGAACAAGTACCCACTGCCAAGAATTGATGATTTATTTGATCAACTTCAGGGTGCAAAGTACTTTTCAAAAATAGACTTGAGGTCGGGGTACCATCAGTTGAGAATCAGAAAAGAGGATATATCTAAAACAGCCTTTAGAACTCGCTACAGGCACTATGAATTTCTAGTGATGTCCTTCGGATTGACAAATGCTCCAGCTGCATTTATAGACCTTATGAACAGAGTTTTCAAGCCATTCCTGGATACCTTTAGTATTGTGTTTATAGACGATATTTTGGTATACTCTAAGAGCAAGGAAGATCATGTAGAACACCTCAGAATAGCCTTGCAGACCTTGAAGGAGAATGAGCTTTATGCCAAATTTTCAAAATGTGAGTTCTCGTTGCAGCCTGTGGCATTCTTAGGCCACGTGGTATCTAGTGAAGGAATAAAAGTAGACCCTCAAAAGACAGAAGCAGTCAAGAACTGGCCTAGGCCGACAACGCCAACCGAAATCAGGAGTTTCTTGGGGTTAGCTGGCTACTATAGAAGGTTTGTGGAGGGGTTTTCCTCACTTGCAGCCCCATTAACTAAGTTGACTCAGAAAGCAGTTAAGTTCCAATGGTCAGACAGGTTCGGGTGGGTTCACGGTGTATTGTGATGCCTCGAGAGTTGGTCTCGGTTGTGTTCTTATGCAAAATGGAAAAGTTACTGCTTATGCTTCCAGGCAGTTAAAGAATCATGAAAAGAACTACCCCACGCACGACTTGGAGCTTGCAGCAGTGGTGTTTGTATTAAAAATATGGCGACACTACCTTTATGGTGAGCATTATGAAGTGTTTACAGATCACAAAAGGCTCCAGTACATTTTCAAGCAAAAAGAACTAAATTTGAGACAGAGAAGGTGGCTTGAGCTTGTGACGACCCGACCCGTCGTCTCATGTATTACAGCCCCGTTCCCCCATTTACTGCTTCTTCATGTTTCATTATCAGCAACGAGTGAGTTATAGTTGAATTGGATTGGTTTTGATAAGGAATGAGACATTTAGTCTCCTTTAAGAAGGCTTGAGTTGGAAAAGTCAACCGGACGTTGACTAATGAGTTAGAGGGCTCGGATATGATTTTCGGTGATTCGGTTAGCTTCGGGGATGATTTGTGACTCAGGAGTGCGATCGAAATTGATTTTGGAGGTCCGGTGTAGAATTAGGCTTGAATTGGCGAAGTTAGTATTTTGGCGAATTCCGGTTGATAGGTGAGATTTTGATCCGAGGGTCGGAATAGAATTCCGAGAGTTGCAGTAGTTCCGTTAGGTGATTTTGGATGTGTGTGCAAAATTTTAGGTCATTCGGAGGTGTTTTGGTCGGGTTTTTGATCGAATGCGTAATTCGGAAGTTTTTAAGAAACTTAGGCTTGAATCCGATGTGATTTAATGGTTTTGGCATTGTTAGATGTGTTTTGAAGATTGGAACAAGTTTGAATGAGGTGTTAGGATGTGTTGGTGTTTTTGGTTGAGGTCCAGGGGGCCTCGGGGTGAATTCGAGTGGTTAAACGAGAGTTTTTGGAAGTTGCTTCAGGTTTGAGATTTCTGTCATTTGGTATTTCCGCTTCCGCAGAAATGGACCGCAGAAGCGGTTCCGCAGAAGCGGGTGGAAAAGTGCAGAAGCGATCTTTTGAATTGATAAGTTCCGCATAAGCGGACCCCTTTTCGCATCAGCGGGTCCGTAGGTGCGAGAGAATAACTGCAGAAGCGGTCTTGGGTAATCCGCAGAAGCGGAGAATTTGTCGCAAAGGCGGAAGTGGTAAGTTAAGTGAGAAACCGCGTAAGCGGGGAAATGGACGCAGAAGCGGTCCCGCATATGCGGAAGCGGGACCGCATAAGCGAAAATCGCTGTAGGCAGAAGGGGTTTTATAATATCATTTTCATCCGCGAGGGTTAAGTTATTTCCACCATTTTTACACGAGCTTGAGAGCTATTGGACGGATTCGAAGGAGGATTTCGACTAGGTGTGATTGGAGGTAAGTCCCTTGACCCAAATACATGAAATTTTGCTAAATTTAACATGGAAATTGGTTGAAATTCATCAAAAAGGGGGTAAAGCTAGGGCTTGAGAATTTGTAATTTTGAAACGGAATTTGGAGGGTCAAATGGACTCCGATTTTGGTGAATTTTATATGTATGGACTCGTGGCGAGATGAGAAATCCGGTGATGTGAATTTCGTAATTTTTCGAGAAGTGGGCCCGGGGCTCGGGTTTTGCCAACTTAGTGAATTTTGGTATTTTTCGAGTCTTTTCGATTGGGTTATGTTTCTTTAGCCTATTGTAATGTATTCGTTGTGGTTTTAATCAGATTCGGCGTGCGAAGAGGTTGATTCGAAAGGCAAAGGCATAGCGAGCTAGACTTGTGGCCGGCTTGAGGTGAGTAATAGATGTAGATGATGACCTGAGGGTTTGAAACCCCGGTATATCACATTGTGACGCTATATTGAGGCGAGTCACGTACTCTATGACGAGTGCGGGGTCGATTGTGACTGGGGATTGTGACCTAGTCCGTTCCGATTGATGTTCGTACTGTGTTCTTGACTAGAAATTGTTTGGTAATCATCCTACTTGGATTTTATGAATATGTTTGGGGCTTTGTGCCTATCATTTGCATCCTTCAGGGATCCTTATCACTGCTTCCATGATGCTTAGCATATTTCATGATATCAGTCCTGAGTTAGACACTGCCTCGAAATGTTTAGTAAATAAATAAAGGTTTAAACACTTAGCTCTATAATTCCTAATAAGTGGAACTAAAATGAATAATTTGACTGTGCCCGAGTGGCTTGCATGCATATATATATATATATATATATATATATATATATATATACACATATATATATATATATATATATATGGACTGAGTGTGGATCGGGCTACACGCCGCAGCGAATGTTACGATGATATTGCGCTTGGGTTGTAGGAGCCCCTCCGGAGTCTGAACCCCCACAGTGAGCGCGGGTACTCAAATGGATCGGGCTGCGCGCCGCAGCGGTCATGTGCATTGCATTGCATTCATGCATTTATACCTAATTGTCTTACTTGTCCTAGTATTGTTGTTGTTCCACTGTTTTATGTGCTGAATCGCTGATTATAGCTTTATATTGTAATATTTCGGAATTTCTTACTTTCAGCCATTATATATGTTTATTACTCACTGAGTTGGAAGTACTCACTTTACTCCCTGCACCATGTGTGCAGATTCAGGTGCTCCGGAGACTTAGTGGAGCTGTTTGCTGTCTTCTTGGATTTCGTTTTAGGAGTGTTGAGGTAGCTGCCTGACGTCCGCAGGACCCGACTTCTCCCCTTTATTACATTTATCTTTCTCTATCCTAGACTTCTTTATTACTATGAATATATTACTCTGTTACATTTAGAGTCTCTAGACTCGTGACTCCAGATCTATTGGGGAAATGTTTGGATATTCGTTATTATTTTCCGTACTATTTTATTTAGATTCGGATTGGAACCTTGACATTTGATATTTTAATCGTATTATTTGTTAACGGATTGCGTATTTGGGTTGAGAGCATTTAATTGATCGGGCTTGCCTAGCATTTGTGTTGGGCGACATCACGACCGGGATTGGGGTCGTGACAAGTTGGTATCAGAGCCTAGGTTACTAGGCCTCGCGAGTCATGAGCCGGTTTAGTAGAGTCTCGCAGAACGCTACGGGGACGCCTGTACTTCTCCTCGAGAGGTTGCAGAACCTTTAGGAAAACTCCATATTCTTGAAATTCTTGTTGTGCGGCTTTGTGATTCGAGAACTAAATTCCTGTACTCTATTCTCTCGCAGATGGCAAGAACTCGTGCTACCGGACGCGATGGTCGACCACCAGTACCACCCACTAGAGGTCGTGGACGCGGTCGTGGTCGTGGTCGAGGTAGGGTAGCAGAGACAGCACCTGCTGACCCACCAGCTGCCACAGTTCAGGACCAGATTCCAGTTGTCAATGTCCCAGCAGCACCTGTGTAGGAACCAGCAGAGCCTATTGCTATTCCTGGTCTCCAGGAGACCTTGGCACAGATACTATCAGTTTGCACTGGCCTGGCTCAGGCAGTCTCAGCTTCTACTGCAGCAGCTGCTTCCCAGACCGGGGGAGGACATCAGACCCCTGTTGCTCACACACCTGAGCAGGCTGCCTAGGGACTTCAGACACCGAAAGCAGCCATAGCTCCGCCAGTTGCACCAGTTCCAGCCCATGAGGTTCCAGCTATGCCGGACGATGAGCAGCGTCGTCTTGAGAGATTCGGCAGGCTTCAGCCTCCGATGTTCAGCGGTGCCGAGGGCGAGGATGCCCAGGGTTTTCTGGATAAGTTTCAGCGTATGCTTCGCACTGCAGGGATCTTAGAGTCGAGTGGTGTGGCTTTTACTACTTTCCAGTTCTTAGGGTCTGCATTCACCTGGTGGGAGGACTTCAAGAGGCGTAGGCCGGTTGGTGTAGCGCCCCTTACATGGCAGCAGTTCTCCACTCTCTTTCTGGAGAAGTACGTACCGCAGTCTCACAGGGAGGAGCTACGTCGTCAGTTCGAGTGGTTGGTTCAGGGGGACATATCTGTGACCCAGTACGAGTTGAGATTCACGCAGCTAGCTCGGTATGCCACTTGGATGATCCCGACAGATCGGGAAAGGATTAGGAGGTTCGTGGATGGCCTCAACTATTCACTCTGCACTTTGATGACCAGAGAGAGGGTTATGGGTGCCTCATTTGAGGAGGTAGTTGACATGGCTCGAGAGATTGAGACGGTTCGCCGTCGGGAGCGTGAGGAGAGAGAGGCAAAAAGGCCTCGAGGTTCAGGTAGTTTCAGTGGTGCTCCGTCTAAGGGCCAGTTCCAGCGTGGCAGAGGTCGTTCCTTCAGGCCTCCTCAGTCAGGTCGTCCAGAGTACAGTGGGGCCTCTTCACGCCGTGGCCATCAGGGATTTCAGCAGGGCCAGACTTCACTTAGTGCCCTTCCAGCTCAGAGCTCTACACCTGCCTCTTCAGCCCAGGGTTCTTCAACAGCGAGGGGTTTCCATCAGTCCCCTTCTCCAGCGCTGGGTAGTTGCTACGAGTGCGGTGAGTTCGATCATATGAGGAGACAGTGTCCTCGGCGTCGTGGTAGTCAGTCTCAGCAGAGGGATCAGCCCTCATCTTCTGCTCCTGTTTCATCAGGACCCGCCCAGTCAGCTAGAGGTGGAGGTCAGGTAGCCAGGGGCCGCCCCAGGGGTGGAGGCCGGACTGGCGGTGGTCAGGCTCGATTCTATGCTCTTCCAGAAAGGAAGGACGTCATTGCCTCAGATGCTGTTATCACAGGTATTATCTCAGTCTGCCACAGAGATGCCTCTGTCTTATTTGATCCTGGATCTACCTATTCCTATGTATCTTCATATTTTGCTCATCACCTGGGTACTACCCGAGGTTGTCTTGCTTTGCCTGTTCACGTATCTACCCCGGTGGGTGATACTATTATTGTAGATCATGTATACCGATCCTGTTTAGTGACTATTGGGGGTCTGGAGACCCGAGTTGACTTATTGCTATTGAGCATGGTTGATTTTGATGTTATTCTGGGTATGGATTGGTTATCTCCGTACCATACTATTCTGGACTGTCATGCTAAGACAGTTACGTTGGCTATACCGGGTATTCCGAGGATTGAGTGGCGTGGTAGGACTGATTATGTTCCCAGCAGGGTGATTTCTTTTCTAAAAGCCCAGCGGATGGTTGGGAAAGGTTTTCTATCTTATTTGGCTTTTGTGAGAGATATTGGAGCTGAGACTCCTAGTCTTGACTGCGTCCCCGTCGTGAGGGACTTCCCTGATGTGTTTCCAGCAGACCTGCCGGGCATGCCACCGGACAGGGACATTGATTTTGGTATTGATCTGGTGCCGGGCACTAAGCCCATCTCTATTCCTCCGTATCGCATGGCACCAGCAGAGTTGAAAGAACTAAAGGATCAACTTCAGGAACTCCTAGATAAGGGGTTTATTCGTCCTAGTGTGTCACCGTGGGGTGCACCGGTTCTATTTGTAAAGAAGAAAGATGGCACAATGAGGATGTGCATTGATTACAGACAGTTGAACAAGGTGACAGTGAAGAACAAGTATCCACTACCTCGTATTGATGATTTGTTTGACCAGCTGCAGGGGGCAAGGGTATTCTCGAAGATTGATCTCCGTTCAGGCTATCACCAGCTGAAGATCAGGGATTCGGATATTATGAAGACTGCCTTCAGAACTAGATATGGGCACTATGAGTTCCTGGTTATGTCTTTTGGGCTGACTAATGCCCCAGCCGCGTTCATGCACTTGATGAACAGCGTATTTCAGCCGTATCTGGATTCATTTGTTATCGTTTTTATTGATGATATCCTGGTGTACTCGCGTAGCCAGGAGGAGCATGCTCAGCACTTGAGAGTGGTGTTACAGAGGTTGAGAGAGGAGAAGCTTTATGCAAAGTTCTCCAAATGTGAGTTTTGGCTTGGGTCTGTAGCTTTTCTGGGACACGTGGTGTCCAGTGATGGTATTCAAGTTGATCCAAAGAAGGTAGAGGCGGTGCAGAGTTGGCCCAGACCGTCCTCAGCCACGGAGATTCGAAGTTTCCTCG
>NW_017672302.1:0-34796 GCF_001879085.1 Nicotiana attenuata
ATGCATTTTCATGTAGTTATCATGCCTATAAGATTTCTGCATCTCATTTAGCTATCATGTCTATAATGAACTCTACATTCTCATTTAGATACCATGACTATAGGGATTCTGCACTTTCATGTATATATTATGTCTATAGCTTCTGCACACGCACGTAGAGAATATGCCTATAGGTCTTTTCTGATTCTTGCATACCCGCTTTTCACTAGGCAAACGTGTTTATAGGCCTTAAGTAAAACAATGCAACACCTAGATATCATGTTACAGGATTTCTGCACTCTTCTATGTCTATAACAATGTTCTAAGTTGGCAAACACATAGAAAGCATGCCTATAGGGTTTCTTATTCAAATCTGAATAGCCTCAATCGCTTATGAGTCTAAAATTAGCAGTAATAATGCGTTGCCAACAGCAGAACTCGTGTTTTCTAAAATTCGTTTTTCAACTAGCAACTTCCTTTTAAATCAGCATATAATCAGATCATTTTCTTATTCCTGAAATCTGTAGACATCATGCCTATAGGTTTTCGTCTATCACTTAGGCAAGTCTTAGGGTAAAAGTTATAAACTACAACAGTCTTTATTAATTACCACCATCGGGCAAGTCTAACTCGGACTTCTTATCTGAAAATATGTGATAAATCAGCCTGCTTTAACTTTTAAGTTTAATCAGACCCTAATCAGTACGTGCAAGACATGCTAAACTATATGCTTTCTCTGATCTAAGGAGGTCTGTTTGAGCCTTATGTGTTTGAATGCCTTTCCCATATTTGCTCTATGTGTTTTGATTGTCTCCTTAGTATTTTAACCTTTTGAAACCACAAATAAGCCAATGTCCCCTCCCTTTAGGATTAGTAATCCCAAATACCTCCGGGGATTGATAGGATTGGGGCGGGTAATAGCATGCAATAAGTGAAACGAGACCATTCCGCATTTAATACCTTAACGGGGTGGGAAAGGGTAGATATGGATATGATGACCACGCGATAACACCATGTGTATAAGTGGTTACCGGGTGTTGTGTGGGGTGATGCATATTATTTATAAACCTAGGACCCCCCTCTCTTTTACTTGTTTATTTCCAAATTTCAAATTTTTTTTCTCAAAATTTAGCTTTTCTTTCGTTTGTTTTTACTTCATCTATTTGCAACCTTTATGTGAAATCCCTCTTATTTGAATTCTTATTTGCTATGTGTTTTTTGTACTTAAAGTCACAACAATAGTTTGGCCGGGAACCACACTAGTGGATTCTGAGGGGTGCCTAACACCTTCCCCTTGGGATAATTTCAAGCCCTTACCCAATCTCTGGTTATTGACTCAAACCCTTCTTGGTGTCCTAATGCACTTTAGTCATTAGGTGGCGACTCTTCACTTCTCTTAAACCCAATTCCCAAAAGGGAACGAGTTGTCTTCTCAAATGTCATAAACTCGATTTCCGAGAGGAAAAAGGGGGCGCGACAGCATGGCGACTCTGCTGGGGATATTCTTTTAGGCTTTTAGCATTTCAAACTATTACTGTGACTTTACATTTCTTATGTGCCTTTATTTGTTTAATCTGTTTAAGTATTTAATTCCTTCTCCTACTGCAAAAACTGACTCGTTTCTTTGTTTCTTTCCTTTATTTCTTTATTTCTTCCCTTTACTGCTTTCCTTTACTACTGTTTTAAATTATGAGGAATTATTGTAATTATCGCTTTCGTAACGTGCAAATACATGACAACTTGTTTTAATTATTGCATGAGCATGCATTCAACATCATATTCCACTCGTGCCAAACAAAATACCATAGCAACGCTTATAATGAGTGGTTGTGCTCTTCCGATGTTATCACCCCCTAAATCCGGCAAAGGCATATTTGCGGTAAAACGATCAACAGTGTAGTCGACGGTTCCGCGCCTTTCCCTCTTGAGTTGTCCACTCAAGGGTACCAGTCTAATACCCCATAGAAACCTTACTCTGTTGAATTGTTCATGCATCATGGTCAAACCTAGCCGAGTCAGTTATGTTGTCCGCATAATGACTCTTTAAGGTAGCCTTGTCCAAAGTCCACTGGGTTTTCCGAAAACCCAAATGGACACTACCACGTTTTGTGCATTTATTTGGAGAACTAAAATGCTTTTATGCCAATTGTAAATATTAAATAGTCGAGTCTGGTGGGGGTAAGGACCTAACCTTTCGTCTTGCAGAAATATGAGGCACGAAGTCCCTAGATTCGGCATGGTCACCCACATCCACCCCAAACTGCTAAGTTGGTGGAAGGATCTTCATTCCAGCGATAGGACTCTTGTCCGGAAATACCTGGGAAACCTACCTTCTCTCTTTGAAATTCAACCCAACAACAAAATCATAGAGGCTGCTACCCTATTCTGGGGTTGTGATAGGTCTGTGTTCCGCTTCGGAGACATTGAGATGACACCCCTGCTCGAGGAAATAGGAGGACTGGCTGGTATACCGTGGGAAATTCCGGGTTTGTTGATGCCGGAAAATCGCAAGGGTAGAGGTTTTCTCAAGATGATGGGTCTAAAGAAGAATCCAGACTTGACATGTTTGAAGGAGTCCTTTGATTGCTTGTACGAGAGGTACGGTCACAGCAAATCTTACCGTACTTATCCTAACGAGTTCGCCCTTACATCATTGGGGCATATTCATCGAAGGGTCTTTGTCTTCATGTTCTGTTTCTTGGGGATGATAGTGTGTCCAATGAAGAAAGCAAGAATCCATACCAGACTAGCTATGGTCACCAAAACTCTAATTGAAGGATTGACGGACAACCATTCAGTCTTGTGCCGATGATCCTTGCAGAGATGTACCGAGCCCTAGTAAGGTGTCAACAGGTGGCCAAACATTCGAGGGTTGTAATCTTCTACTTCAACTTTGGCTCATGGAAGATCTCCAAAGGTTGAGTACCGACAGGAGATCCATCGAAGGGACTGGGACGATCATATCGCCTTTTATCACCCAAAGCGAATGAATTACATGCCCAACATGTTCTACCAACCGGAGAATGCTAGAGAATGGATCGAACTCTTTGATAAATTGACTGAAGACCGGGTACAATAGATTTTTGAGTGGTTCCCTACTGAAGAATTCATCGTTCGATCCAGGATGCGCTATTTCTGATACTGATCGGTTTGAGGGGAACCTACCCTTATGTCTCTCTCCGAGTTATGAGACAGGCTGGTAGGAGGCGGGTTATACCAAGGGTCGACAAGATGAGTCGTTCCGGGCTGACTTCCAGGCTGACGATTGTCCGTACAGGTGGCAGGCTCAGCATATGTGGCACTGCAAAATTGTCTTGGGAAAGGACACCATCGAACCATACCGATACCATGCTGGTTGTACCCCACACAATTCAGCCTGGCTGGAGGACAATCACAATGGCTTGGGTCAACTCGGGTTTGTTCGAGGTCACAGGATCATCGATGAAAAGGCTGAGGCATAGGTCAAGTACAACTAATTGCGCAAGAGGATTCGGGAATGTGAAAGTGAGCACCGTGAAATACAAGAAGCCAATCAAAAGCAAATTGAAGAATGGAAGGATATGGCTGTCAGCGCCAATAAGTGATTGGTCTGTTTGGAGCGGGGTATAGTGGAGTTGGAAAAGAAGTTTCTGAAGAGGGTCGAGATTGCCGGATTGCTGAAGGAAATGAAGGTGGACATGTGGCCTGAGCTTACTTGCTACTAGGACTGCGTGAGCTGGGAGAGCTGTTCGATGGAGCCACCAATGCCGAGTCTGGGGAAGGTCCCTCTGGGACCAAATAGATAGGAATTTCCATTTTTCGCTTTATAAGATGTAATAAGGCCAATGGCCATTAGTGATTTTTATTTTCTTGTCATTTAGTGTCGTTTTGGGATTCGTCTACTTTTTATCAATAAAATGAGGCATTTAGCATTCTAAGTTCTCCAAATTAACTTGTCGCTAGGCCTACCTCGGGCACAACGAGGTCCCCAAAATTAGGACGCGCTTTATGTTTCAAGCACTACATGTTTAAATATTGCGACATTTTTCTTATGATCCTTACTGACTTGTTACCTTTTGTTTTTACTTTTTGTTTATTCCCCTCCCCAAAGGTTAGTTCGTAAACTCTGGCAACGTCATCATATTTTACGAGATCCAGGGGCCCTCCACCTACTCCTCCTCCTAGTCCTGTCAGACACAAAAACAAAGGAAAAATGGAAGATTCGAACAACTCAGCTGAACGGGTAGAGGTCACTCACGGTACTCTGGGCCCTAAGGAAAATGCATCCCAACTAGAACAAAAGCTGTTGAAGTTTCAAGAAGAACTTGATCAAGTCCGGAATTTGGCAAATCTGTCATTTTCCCTCACCACTCCAGAGGTTACTTTCCCAAATACTCAGAATCCTGTACCTCCACAAAACATCCCAAAGCAACAAAACCATCCCGCTCCTCACCACAACTGCAATACCTGCCATACCTCAAATAACACCCCACTGCTCATCCCAGAACTCCAGAACTCCACAAACGACCACTGCCACACCCAACATAATACCCCCATCTATGCGGAGACTATGCCACACTCCATCCAACCCATCTCAAGAACACCCGAGTCCAATGATAAGGACTTTCTCATCAGAAATCTGGCCGAAGAGCTTAAAAAATTGACTAGCAGGATTCAAGGCGTTGAAGGTAGTAAGGGAATTGAGGGGCTAAACTATGAAGATCTTTGCATACAGCCCGATGTCGAACTGCCTGAGGGGTACAAACCTCCCAAGTTCGAGATGTTTGATGGTACAGGGGAACCAAGGGTTCACTTGAGAACATACTGTGACAAGCTGGTCGGAGTAGGAAGAGACGAGAAAATCCGCATGAAGCTTTTTATGAGGAGCCTGAAGGGAGACACTTTATCTTGGTACATTAGCCAAGATCCAAAGAAGTGGTCAAACTGGGTAAGCATGGCGTCCGATTTTATGGACAGATTCAGGTTCAACACAGAGAATGCACCAGATGTGTTCCATATCCAAAACTTGAAGAAGAAACCCACGGAGACCTTCCGTAAGTATGCTACTCGATGGAGGTCAGAAGCTGCTAAGGTTAGGCCTGCTTTGGAAGAAGAGCAAATGAACAAATTCTTCGTTCGGGCCCAAGACCCACAATATTATGAGAGGCTGATGCTGATTGAGAATCATAAATTTTCTGATATCATCAAGCTAGGAGAAAGGATCGAGGAAGGCATCAAGAGTTGTATGGTTACGAACTTTGAAGCCTTGCAGGCTACCAATAAGGCTTTACAGTCTGGTGGTACGTCCAAGAAAAGGGACGTAGGTGCTGTAATGGTTGCACAGAGGACCAAATCCCCTATCAAATACCAAACCTATCCAATGGCTCCACCCACATATCAACCTACCCCAAATTACCAAGCACCCTCACCCACTTACCAAACTCCACCACCCATTTATCAATCAGCTCCACCTCCCGCATATCAGCCCACTTCACCCAAATACTCCCAACCAGCACATGTTTACCAAGCCTACACCACCCAACCGTCCCACTATCAATCACCTCCCCCACGTCAAATCTTCCCTAGACCTTGACCAAATTTCGACCGCAGACCTTCCAAACAGTATGCCGCCATTGCTGAACCAATTGACCAGCTGTACGAAAGACTCAAAGCTGCTGGTTATGTCACCCCTATCCCTGCCATAACCCCAGAAAACCCTTCTCAGTGGGTCAATCCAAATAAATCCTGTGCATACCATTCCGGCATGAAAGGACATACCATTGATGAATGCTGCTCTCTGAAGGATAAGATCTAGACTTTGATTGACAACAAGATCATTGTAGCAAAGGAACCTGCTCCGAATGTTCGCAATAACCCTCTGCCAGACCACAAGGGCGGAGGTGTTCACATGATCGAGATAGAGGACGACTGGGACCCCAAGGGATCAATTGGTTTACTCACAGAAGGCGACGATCCAAAGAAGCCAGTAGTCACCCTTAATCCGATTGTGGTCCAGATTCAGCCTTCTGGGGACGGTGAGGTAAACATATCCATGCCACTCGAGTTTGAAGCACCATCCTCTGCAAAGATGCCAGTGCCGATTGAAGTTGAGTTTATGTCGCCAGCAAACACGCCTACACCCTTTGAAGTTACAGTTTTACCGCCTAAGGGGCCTGCTCCATTCAGGATAAAGATAGCCACATCAATTCCAGGGGCAATGTCAGACATAACACCATTCCATACAAAGGCTATACCATGGGACTACATAGCCGAAGCCAGAAGAAAGGGGAAGGTCAAGTTCGGGGAAGCCGTTGCGGCACAGGGTATGACAAGAACCGGTAGAGTTTACATCCCGGAACATCTGGCTGAGTCAAGCAAGCAGGCCTCTAGTCGGCCAACCATCACTGAAACTGGTGCAGACGATCTCTGGAGAAAGATAGAAGCCAAAGAATACTCAGTCATTGATCAGCTGAACAAAACACGGCACAGATTTCTATCCTCGCCTTGCTACAAAGTTCCGATGCACACAAGAATGCCTTGTTAAGAGTGCTGAGCGAGGCATATGTACCAAGTAACATCACCGGCGGAGAGATGGAAAACATGGTAGGCCAGATATTGGAAAGTCACAAGATCACTTTTCATGGAGATGAGCTGCCACCAGAAGGATTGAGTCACAACAAGGCGTTGCATATCACTGTGCAGTGCGAAGATTATTTTATCACCAGGATCCTGGTCGATGGGGGGTCCAGTCTCAACATTTGTCCGTTGGCAACACTCAGGACGTTGGGAAAAGGGCTGCATGAAATCAAGGACGGGGCCATCAACATCAAAGCTTTCGACGGTTCTCAAAGGTCTACTATTGGGGAGATTAGCTTGTGTTTGCAAATGGGGCTTACTTGGTTTGATGTTGATTTTCAAGTGATAGACGTGCCGGCATCTTACAATCTGTTGTTGGGACGACCATGGATTCATGCCGCTGGGGCCGTGGCATCAATACTACACCAGGCAGTGAAGTTTGAGTGGAATCACCAAGAGGTGATCATTCACGGCGATGGTAGCAATCCCATATACAGTCGCCAGACCATTCCAGCAATTGGAGGCAGAAGAAGGATAGGCGGGGAAACTTACCACCACATCGAGCGAGTCAACGTCGTTGATAAGGATAAGTGGTGAGATAAGAAAATTGAAAGCATATTGAACTGGAGCGGGTATGAACCTGGCAAAGGACTTGGCAAGAATCTCCAAGGAATCGCTAAGCCCATCAAGCTCAAGAAACACGGCACCACCTTTGGATTGGGGTATGAGTATACCTGGAAAGAATTCAACGAATAGTCGCCACCTTGGCGCAGTCCTTACTATCTATTAGAGCAGCCAATACCCCGTTTGGAGCAGACCTTCTAACCGGCCAAAGTTATCTATGGGTCGGAAGAAGAGGAAGTACTGGCGGCAATGAGTAATTTGTTCCTAGAAGACGATGATATGGATTGCTGTGTCATTTTTAGGAGGAGGGGGAGAAAGGCTCTTTCATACAGGCTGTAAGCAGAGGAGCATGCCTCAAAAACTGGACTATCAGAACCACCAGAGCCCGGCGATCCTCTGGGTAGCAAGGCTGAACAAGCATCATGCACTATTTTATTTTACTAGTTTACTTTCTTTCGCATTCTCTTAATTTTCGCAAGAAAGAGCTCCAATGTTCAAAAACATTTATGGAATTTATCAAAGCATTTCGGTTTTCTTATAAATCTTACTCTTATTATTTTCTCTCATTACTTTACTTATACAGCATTACTATTACTTATCTTGATGAACCAATGATTGTGACATGCAACGAGACAACGCAACAAACGGACATAGATTCAGAGGAAGATGATATACCGAAAGAGATTGTTAAAGAAGTTGAGAATTTTGAGAACAGACCTAAGTCCAACCTGGACGAGACTGAGATTGTTAACCTGGAAGATGCAGAAAACATCAAAGAAACACGAATTGGCGTTCATCTGTCACTATCAGAAAAGGAAGAATACACAGAGTTTCTAAGAGAATACGAGGACATATTCGCCTGGTCGTATGATGACATGACTGGGATAAGTACATCGATTATGGCACACAAACTGCCAACTGATCCAACATGTCCACCGGTGAAGCAGAAGCTCAGAAAATTCAAGCCAGATATGAGTTTGAAAATCAAGGAAGAAGTCACCAAGCAGGTCAAAGCCAAAGTTCTCAGGGTAGTAGAATATCCAACATGGTTACCAACAACATTGCCGAGTACGAAGCCTGCATCTTAGGGCTCAGGATGGCCATTGACATGAACATTCAAGAGTTTCTAGTAATTGGGTATTCAGACCTACTCATACACCAGGTACGAGAAGAATGGGCAACCAAGAATTCCAAGATACTCCCTTATCTGCATCACGTACAGGAGTTGAGAAAGAGGTTCACAAAGACAGAGTTCCGGCATGTTCCCAGAGTCCAGAATGAGCTTGCCGATGCATTGGCTACCCTATCGTCCATGATACAGCATCCAGACACAAACTTCATTGATCCTATTCCTGTGAAGATCCATGATCAGCCAGCTTACTGTGTTCATGTCGAAGAAGAAGCAGATGGAAAACCTTGGTTTCATGACAACAAGGAATATTTGGCAAAAGGAGAATACCCAGAACTTGCAAACACTACTCAGAAGCGCACACTTCAAAGGTTATCCAATAATTTCTTTAACAGCGGAGGAATCCTATATAGGAGGACTCCTGACTTGGGATTACTAAGGTGTGTCGACGCAAAAAAACATCTAAGCTGCTAGAAGAAATCCATGATGGGACCTCTAGCCCGCATATGAACGGCTTTGTTTTGGCAAAGAAAATACTCCGAGCTGGTTACTTCTGGATGTCTATGGAGACGGATTGCATCCAGTATGTCAGGAAATGCCACCGTTGTCAGGTACACGCAGACATGATAAAGGTACCTCCCAATGAGCTTAATGCAACAAGCTCACCATGGTCGTTCGCCGCTTGGGGAATGGATGTTATTGGACCAATCGAACCTGCCGCTTCAAACGGGCACAGGTTCATCCTAGTAGCAATTGATTATTTCACCAAATGGGTCGAAGCAGCATCTTACAGAGCAGTGACCAAGAAAGTCGTGGGAGACTTTGTCCGCGACCGCATTATTTGTCGATTCGGGGTTCCAGAATCAATCGTCATTGATAATGGCTCCAACCTCAACAGTGACCTGATGAAGGCTATGTGTGAAACCTTCATGATCAGACACAAGAATTCCACAGCCTACAGGCCTCAAATGAATGGAGTTGTGGAAGCCGCCAACAAGAACATTAAGAAAATACTGAGGAAAATGGTAGAGAAGCATAAGCAGTGGCATGAGAAGCTATCATTTGCTTTATTGGGGTATCGCACCACAGTCCGCACATCAACCGGGGCAACTCCCTATATGCTAGTTTACGGTACAGAGGCAGTTATTCCCGCCGAAGTAGAAATTCCTTCCTTAAGGATTATACAAGAAGCTGAGCTCGACAACACAGAATGGGTGAAGAGTCGTTACGAACAGTTAGCTCTTATAGACGAAAAGAGAATGAAAGCAGTTTGCCATGGTCAGCTTTATCAGAACAGAATGTCCAGAGCCTTCAACAAGAGAGTCAAGCCGAGGCAGTTCACACCAGGACAGCTGGTATTAAAGAAAATCTTCCCACATCAAGATGAAGCCAAAGGGAAATTCTCTCCCAACTGGCGAGGTCCATACATGGTTCATCGGGTTCTGACAGGAGGAGCCCTTATACTTGCAGAAATGGATGGAGAAGTTTGGCCAAAACCAATCAACTCAGATGCAGTCAAGCGCTACTATGTGTAATCTTATGTTTTCCTATATGATGTAATTTGAACTACGTCTGACCTGATTCTCATTTAAGAGGGGATACATAGGCAGCCTTATGGGTTCGGTCACAATTCAATAAAAATTTTATTCCCCCCGCAATTGGAAACTAGGGCAGAATTTTGAGGAGGACCCTCAAAATTTCGAAGTAACTTCAGCCGATCATCGCAAGCAGCCATCAGAAGTATCAACCCATTAAACTGGGGCAGAATTCTGAGGAGGACCCTCAAAATTCCGTAACGAGAGAGGTTGCAATGTCCTAAACCACGTCACAGTCATCGGTTCATCTAAAAACTATTTCTTAAATATATACTTAGGTCATATCTTTAACAAACTCATGTATATTTATTATCGAAATCGCTTTGTTCAGCAACGCTACCCCCATGATACATACCGTGTCATCAGATTAGAGCCGAGTAGATCAAGCAAAGTCAGCAGAAACACGAACTAACCTTTCCCCTTCACAAAACTCACGATTTTTCTTTGGATGCAGGCACCCAAGTCGCAAAAACATATATTATACACTCATACTATTCAGGAATACAACTCTCAGAACTGTCATACCTATTCACAGTTGCTATCCGCATACAGTACACCAGCAGCCACGATATCACAATCGGCTATCAGCTATAAGCTATCAGTTAAGAAATTCTATTACTATTCACCTTTTATTTCTGCATTGCATAAGGCTACCATTCTGCCTTCCGAGACTAAGCACTGTCTCCATCTGTATTTCTGCATTGCATAAGACTACCATTCTGCCTTCCGAGACTAAGCACTGTCTCCATCTGCATTTTTGCATTGCATAAGGCTACCATTATGCCTTCCGAGGTTAAGCTCTACCTCCATCTGCATTTTCTGCATTGCATAAGGCTACCATTCTGCCTTCCGAGACTAAGCACTGTCTCCATCTGCATTTCTGCATTGCATAACACTACCATTCTGCCTTCCGAGACTAAGCACTGTCTCCATCTGCATTCCATCATTGCATAAGGCTACCATTCTGCCTTCCGAGGTTAAGCTCTACCTCCATCTGCATTTCCTGCATTGCATAAGGCTACCGTTCTGCCTTCCGAGGTTAAGCTCTACCTCCATCTGCATTTCCTGCATTGCATAAGGCTACCATTCTACCTTCTGAGGTTAAGCTCTACCTCCATCTACATTTCCTGCATTGCATAAGGCTACTATTCTGCCTTCCGAGGTTAAGCTCTACCTCCATCTGCATTTCTTGCATTGCATAAGGCTACCATTCTGCCTTTCGAGGTTAAGCTCTACCTCCATCTGCATGGCTGAAATATCGCCACCTNCAAAATTAACTTGTCGCTAGGCCTACCTCGGGCACAGCGAGGTCCCCAAAATTAGGACGCGCTTTATATTTCAGCACTATGTGTTTAAATATTGCAACATTTTTTTTAATCCTTACTGACTTGTTACCTTTTGTTTTTACTTTTTGTTTATTCCCCTCCCCCAAGGTTAGTTCGTGAACTCTAGCAACGTCATCATATTTTACGAGATCCAGGGGCCCTCCACCTACTCCTCCTCCCAGTCCTGTCAGACACAAAAACAAAGGAAAAATGAAAGATTCGAACAACTCAGCTGAACGGGTAGAGGTCACTCGTGGTACTCTGGTCCCCAAGGAGAATGCAGCCCAACTAGAACAAAAGCTGTTGAAGTTTCAGGAAGAACTTGATCAAGTCCGGAATCTGAAAAATCTGTCATTTTCCCTCACCACTCCAGAGGTTACTTTCCCAAATACTAGGAATCCAGTACCTCTACAAAACATCCCAAAGCAACAAAACCATCCCGCTCCTCACCACCACTGCAATACCTGCCATACCTCAAATAACACCCCACTGCTCATCCCAGAACTCCAGAACTCCACAAACGACCACTGCCACACCCAACATAATACTCCCATCTATGTGGAGACTATGCCACACTCCACCCAACCCATGTCAAGTTCACCCGAGTCCAATGATAAGGACTTCCTCATCTGAAATCTGGCCGAAGAGCTTAAAAAATTGACTAGCAGCATTCAAGGCGTTGAAGGTAGTAAGGGAATTGGGGGGCTAAACTATGAAGATCTTTGCATACAGCTCGATGTCGAACTGCCCGAGGGGTACAAACCTCCCAAGTTCGAGATGTTTCATGGTACAGGGGATCTAAGGGTTCACTTGAGAACATACTGTGACAAGCTGGTCGGAGTAGGAAGAGACGAGAAAATCCGCATGAAGCTTTTTATAAGGAGCCTGAAGGGAGAAACTTTATCTTGGTACATTAGCCAAGATCCAAGGAAGTGGTCAAACTGGGTAAGTATGGCGTCCGATTTTATGGACCAATTCAGGTTCAACACAGAGAATGCACCAGATATGTTCTATATCCAAAACTTGAAGAAGAAACCCACGGAGACCTTCCGTGAGTATGCTACTCGATGGAGGTCAGAAGTTGCTAAGGTTAGGCCTGCTTTGGAAGAAGAGCAAATGAACAAATTCTTCGTTCGGGCCCAAGACCCACAGTATTATGAGAGGCTGATGCTGATTCAGAATCATAAATTTTCTGATATCATCAAGCTAGGAGAAAGGATCGAGGAAGGCATCAAGAGTGGTATGGTTACGAACTTTGAAGTTTTGCAGGCTACCAATAAGGCTTTAAAGTCTGGTGGTATGTCCAAGAAAAGGGACGTAGGTGCTGTAATGGTTGCACAGAGGACCAAATCCCTATCAAATACCAAAGCTATCCAATGCCTCCACTCACATATCAACCTACCCCAAATTACCAAGCTCTCTCACCCACTTACCAAACTCTACCACCCACTTATCAATCAGCTCCACCTCCCGCATATCAGCCCACTTCACCTAAATACTCCCAACCATCACATGTTTACCAAGCCTACAACACCCAACCATCCACTATCAATCACCTTCCCCACGTCAAAGCTTCCCTAGACCTCGACCAAATTTCGACCGCAGACCTCCCAAACAGTATACCGCCATTGCTAAACCAATTGACCAGCTGTATGAAAGACTCAAAGCTGCTGGTTATGTCACCCCTATCCCTGCCATAACCCCAGAAAACCCTTCTCAGTAGGTCAATCCAAATAAATCCCGTGCATACCATTCCAGCATGAAAGGACATACCATTGATGAATGCCGCTCTCTGAAGGATAAGATCCAGACTTTGATTGACAACAAGATCATTGTAGCAAAGGAACCTGCTCCGAATGTCTGCAATAACCCTCTGCCAGACCACAAGGGCGTAGGTGTTCACATGATCGAGATAGAGGACGACTGGGACCCCAAGGGATCAATTGGTTTAATCACAGAAGGCGACGATCCAAAGAAGCCAGTAGTCACCCTTAATCCGATTGTGGTCCAGATTCAGCCCTATGGGGACGCCGAGGTAAACATGTCCATGCCACTCGAGTTTGAAGCACCATCCTCTGCAAAGACGCCAGCGCCAATTGAAGTTAAGTTTATGTCGCCAGCAAACGCGCCTCCACCCATCGAAGTTACAGTTTTACCGCCTAAGGGGCCTGCTCCGTTCGAGGTAAAGATAGCCACACCAATTCCATTGGCAATGTCAGACATAACACCGTTCCATACAAAGGCTATACCATGGGACTACACAGCCGAATCCAGAAGAAAGGGGAAGGTCAGGTTCGGAGAAGCCGTTGCGGCACAGGGTATGACAAGAACCGGTAGAGTTTACACCCCGGAACATCTAGCTGAGTCAAGCAAGCAGGCCTCTAGTCGGCCAACCATCACTGAAATTGGTGCCGACGATCTCTGGAGAAAGATACAAGCCAAAGAATACTCAGTCATTGATCAGCTGAACAAAACACCGGCACAGATTTCTATCCTTGCCTTGCTACAAAGTTTCGATGCACACAAGAATGCCTTGTTAAGAGTGCTGAGCGAGGCATATGTACCAAGTAACATCACCGGCGGAGAGATGGCAAACATGGTAGGCCAGGTATTGGAAAGTCACAAGATCACTTTTCATGAAGATGAGCTGCCACCAGAAGGATTGAGTCACAACAAGGCGTTGCATATCACTGTGCAGTGCGAAGATTATTTATCACCAGGATCCTGATTGACGGAGGGTCCAGCCTCAACATTTGTCCGCTGGTAACACTTAGGACATTAGGAAAGGGGCTGCATGAGATGAAGGATGGGGCCATCAACGTCAAAGCTTTCGACGGNTATTCACAGTCGCTATCCGCATACAATATCCCCAGCAGCCACGATATCACAATCAGCTACCAGCTATCAGCTAAGAAATTTTATTACTATTCGCCTTTTATCTCTTGCATAAGGCTACCATTCTGCCTTCCGAGACTAAGCTTTGTCTCTATCTACATTCTTGCATTGCATAAGGCTACCATTCTGCCTTCCGAGACTAAGCACTGTCTCCATCTGCATTTCTGCATTGCATAAGGCTACCATTCTGCCTTCCGAGACTAAGCACTGTCTCCATCTGCATTTCTGCATTGCATAAGGCTATCATTCTGCCTTCCGAGACTAAGCACTGTCTCCATCTGCATTTCTGCAATGCATAAGGCTACCATTCTGCCTTCCGAGACTAAGCACTGTCTCCATCTGTATTTCTGCATTGCATAAGGCTACCATTCTGCCTTCCGAGACTAAGCACTGTCTCCATCTATATTTCTCGCATTGCATAAGGCTACCATTCTGCCTTCCGAGACTAAGCTCTGTCTCCATCTGCATTCTTGCATTGCATAAGGCTACCATTCTGCCTTCTGAGGTTAAGCGCTACCTCCATCTGCATGGCTGAAAGATCGCCACCTTTATTTTACACTTGCATCAACTAAAATATTGCCACTTTACTTACATATTGCATGGCTGAAATATCGCCGCCTTTATTTACATCTTGCATCGGCTGAGAAATCGCCACTTCATTTAAATCCTGCATCGGCTGAAAGATCGCCATTTTTACTTACATTTTGCATGGCTGAAAGATCGCCACCTTTATTTATGTCTTACATCGGCTGAAATATCGCCAACTTATTTACGCTTTCATGGGCTGAAAGATCGCCACCCACTGCATCTCATGGGCTGAAAGATCGCCAAACTGTCCAAAGGTGTCATTGTTCGGAGGCACCATTTTCATAGCCCGAGAATGCCATGCCATGGCCTGAGGACCCCTCTCTTTTAATCTCTTGCATATCATTATTCAAAGGCATCATAGTTCGGAGGAATCATTCTCATAGCCCGAGAGCATCATTTCATAGCCTACGAATCCTTTATTATACGCTTCATGGCCCAGGATATCATGGTCTAAGGACGTCATCTTAACCGTCCAAAGACAACATTCATGGTCCAACGGGAACTTGTATCATGTCTAAATTTATGCACGATATACGCTTGTATTGTTTATTTGCAGGTAAATCGGCGAGCAAAGGCCATCTCGGCAGGATTCCCCCTGGCTCTCCTTTTTGATCCAGGCCGTTGATCAAAATGATCAACGGCCACAATTCCTCCTTCCTTTTTTAATTTCCAAACCCCCCAACCCTAAAATTATTTCACTTAATCAGCCGCCTCTGAACACCCCCTTCTCTCAAACTCTCTCAAACCTTCCTGGTACCCTAATCGTCTCCTACCACCTCCACCGTGAAACCCACCGGAAATCATGGCTTCTTAGGCCATGGGAGTCCTATACTCACCTCCTATTACTCCTATGTGCCTGGTACCTGAAGATTCGAGGTCTGACCTCGAAGGTTTTCATCCAGACCTTTGCCGACTCGAGGTTTCACGACCATCTCCGGCCTTGCTCCGGCGTATCCTGGTCTTTCGAGCCTGATTCTAGCTTCTCTAACTCAGGTCAATGACCTTTTCAAAGCCTTTCTCATTCTAGGGTTCTTCTAAAACCCTAACCCTTCGTGGTTTTTCTCCGATTCTTTTTAGATCTGTTGTGTATCTATGCTCTATTTGAGTTTTCAAACGATTTCCCTAACTTTTATTTTTGAAAATTACTTTCAACACCTTTCTTTTCCGATTTAGGGTTTTCTGGAAAGTGTTTAAGTGTTTTATGATTTTTCTTCTTTGTTATTCATGTGTTTGCCTCTGCTGTATTCTCGTATCATCTTTTGTATACTTCTCTTACTATATTTTCCTATACTATGGTTTCGTAGATTTCTCTACTGTATTTTTTACCATGTTCTTATATGTTTATCTTACTGTATTTTCCTATATGTTTTTCTGCTATACTTTTTCGGTGTTCTTGTGTTCTTCTACTGTATTTTCCTGCTAAGTTTTTAAGTTTCTCTGTTTGCCTTCTACTGAGCCCTGTTTAAGTTTTTTCTAAGCATGCTTTTTCTACTGTTCGTATCAACATTTGCCATTATGTTCTTTGAATCCTTCTACTGTGATTGCATGTTACTTTGCTATCATATTCTTCATAAGTTATGTTGTTGAAGAAGCTCGTCCTTTTCTGAAACTTTTGAACATGATTTTGATTCAATTGCCTGCCCTCTCATCCTTGCTTTATGGTTTGCTTGAACTAGGTTTCATTTCGAAACCCCTAACTCTGTCAGACTAACTTTGAGTCTCTGAACTGAGTTTACACCTTTGTTTTCATACAATGTTGAACCTTTTGCTAAATTCTTCTACACTGGATTGTTTCTACTGATTTTTACAAGGGCATGACAAAGTTTCCTTCATGTTTAACGCGTCTGTATGCTTTTATATGTGATGAATCTTTCTTCAAAAAAGGTTTTCAAACTTGTGATTAATTCAGAATTCCTTTTAAATAGGTCTAATTGATTTGTTTGCTGATTTTCCTTAAGTTAAAAATCTTTCCCATCTTTCTGACTTGGTTCATTCGTACAAAATCTCTGGCCTCAGATTTCTTGGCTGTTAATTGATTTTCTTTCCTTAAATTGTACAACCGTTTATTTAAAAGACCTTGTCCTTAAATAGCCTTTATGTATTTGTGATAATAGGTGAATTTGACTATAATCACGCACCAAATAATCACCTTCTTGTGAACTTTTAATGTGGAAAAATGACAACAAAATGCTCTTATTAGTGTTTTTCATGATTTGCAGGTGATATAGGTATAAGGAAGGCTAAGGAGCGGTTTTGGAGTCAACTATTGATGAAAAAAGGCCAATTGTTGAATTTCCCAAGTATCCCATTCAAAACAGGCCAAAATTTCCGGGTACAAGTTCCACCGCGGTGGAAGGCAGTTTCTGAAAGTTGAAGATTCCGCGAGGGCGTTTGGCCGCGGTTCTACCGCGACCGCGGTAGAACCGCGGTGGGCACAGTAAACTTCAGGGACTTAAGTGTAAAACACGGGATTTTTAGACCTAAACCCTATTTAAAACACTAGACTTCGCCCAAGAGAGGCATGTATTGATTTTTTAGGTTTCTTAGCAAGGAAAACAATTGTGAGCAAGTACTCCAAACATCTTTCTTCCTTTCTTTTGATTTTTATGATGAATTCAAGCGTAGTTTATTCTCTCATATCTATGAGTAGCTAAATTCCTTGTCTAAGGCTTTGATGGAACCTATTGGGTGATGAACTTCTTGTTTATGTGAATACAAATTGCGAGTTTAATCTTTATTTGTTCAACTTCGTGTTCGTTGTAGTTAATTGACAGGATCCTCAATTAGCTGTACCTATTTAGTGTGCATAACTTGGAAAAGAGTGCATATTTAGGGTATTGTTGAACAATACCACTCCTAGATTATTAGAGGAATCTATAATTGTGGGTTTAAAGGCGGGATTAGGAATAACGAAGTCTTGGGTGCAATCTAGATTGAATTGTGCTAAATAAAGCAAGCTAGTGTATCTCGGGAGAGTGCAATAGTAGATTACTGTGATTACTCGGAAGAGATTTGCGGTAAGATTAGCGTTCAAGATTGATAGAGATGAGTGGGTAAATTTGTATGAGCATAAACAGGAGGGATTCCATCAATAGGGGAAATCATTGCCTTAGCTTTTCCTCATAATTGTTTACAACCTTATTAAATTAGTTACAGCCTTTAGTTACTTGCAAGCTAGTTGTTAAAGAACACTCAACTGAGAATTTGAATGTTTGAGAAGCTGGTGCTGAATACTTGGTGGGTTTGAAGATAGCGGTTGATAGGTTAACTCTCTGTGGATTCGACCCTGGGCGTAATACTCGGGTTATATTTGCAACGTCCGCAGAGTTCTTTTCTAGAAGGCATAGTTGGGCGTGATCAATACTGCCCCTANTGGGGTATCGCACCACAGTCCGCACATCAACTGGTGCAACTCCCTATATGTTGGTTTATGGTACGAAAGCCGTCATTCCTGCCGAAGTAGAGATTCCTTCCTTGAGGGTCATACAAGAAGTTGAGCTCGACGATGTAGAATGGGTGAGAAATCGCTACGAGCAGCTGGCTCTTATAGATGGGAAGAGAATGAATGCAGTTTGCCACGGTCAGCTTTATCAGAACAGAATGTCCAGAGCTTTCAACAAGAGAGTCAAGCCAAGATGGTTCACACCGGGGCAGCTGGTGTTGAAGAAAATTTTCCCGCATCAAGATGAAGCCAAAGGGAAATTCTCTCCCAATTGGCAGGGTCCATACATGGTTCATCGGGTTCTGACAGGAGGAGCCCTGATACTTGCAGAAATGGATGGAGAAGTTTGGCCAAAACCAATCAACTCAGATGCAGTCAAGCGCTACTATGTGTAATCTTATATTTTCCTATATGATGTAATTTGAACTACGTCTGACCTGATTCCCGTTTAAGAGGGGATACGTAGGCAGCCTTATGGGTTCAGTCACAATTCAATAAAATTTCATTTCCCCCGCAATTGGAAACTGGGGCAGAATTTTGAGGAGGACCCTCAAAATTCCGAAGTAACTTCAGCCGATCATCGCAAGCAGCCGTCAGAAGTATCAACCCATTAAACTGGGGCAGAATTTTGAGGAGGACCCTGAAAATTCCGAACGAGAGAGGTTGCAATGTCCTGAACCACGTTACAGTCGTCGGTTCATCTAATAATTATTTCTTATATACTTACGTCATATCTTTAACAAACTCATGCATATTTATTATTGAAATCGCTCTGTTCAGCAACGCTACCCCTATGATACATACCGTGTCATCAGATCAGAGCCGAGCAGGTCAAGCAAAGTCAGCGGGAACACGAACTAACCTTTCCCCTTTACAAAACTCACGATTTTTCTTTGGATGCAGGCACCCAAGTCGCAAAATCATATATTATCCACTCATACTGTTCAGGAATACAACTCTCAGAACTGTCACACCTATTCACAGTTACTATCCGCATACAGTACCCCCAGCAGCCACGATTTCGCAATTAGCTATCAGTTATCAGCTATCAACTAAGAAATTTCATTACTATTCATCTTTTATTTCTTGCACTGCATAAGGCTACCATTCTGCCTTCCGAGACTAAGCACTGTCTCCATCTGCGTTTCCTGCATTACATAAGGCTACCATTCTGCCTTCCGAGACTAAGCACTGTCTCCATCTGCATTTCTGCATTGCATAAGGCTACCATTCTGCCTTCCGAGACTAAGCACTGTCTCCATCTACATTTCTGCATTGCATAAGGCTACCATTCTGCCTTCCGAGGTTAAGCTCTACCTCCATCTGCATTTTCTGCATTGCATAAGGCTACCATTCTGCCTTCCGAGGTTAAGCTCTACCTCCATCTGCATGGCTGAGATATCGCGACCTTTATTTACCCTTGCATGGCTGAAAGATCGCCACCTTTATTTATGTCCTGCATCGGCTGAAAGATCGCCACCCTTATTTATGTCTTGCATCAGCTGAAATATCGCCATCTTTATTTATGTCTTGCATCAACTGGAATATCGCCACTTTATTTACGCTTTCATGGGCTGAAAGATCGCCACTTATCACATTGCATGGGCTGAAAGATCGCCAAATTTGTCCAAAGGCGTCATTGTTCGGAGGCACCATTCGCATAGCCCGAGAACGCCATGCCATGGCCTGAGGACCCCTTTTAATCTCTTGCATATCATTATTCAAAGGCATCATAGTTCGGAGGCATCATTCTCATAGCCCGAGAGCATCATTTCATAGCCTGCGAATCCTTTATTATATGCTTCATGGCCCAGGACATCATGGTCTAAGGACGTCATCCTAACCGTCTGAAGACAGCATTCATGGTCCGACGGGAATTTGCATCACGTTTAATTTTTCCGCACGATATACGCTTGTATTGCTTGTTTGCAGGTAAACCGGCAAGCAACGACCGTTTTAGCAGGAGCGATCACGCTCCAGTTCCCGCAGCCCTATCAGACTTTAACCATCCATCCCAACCTAAATATCGCGTCCGTTCTTGAAAGATCTCCATCGGCATATCCCGCCAATGGATCCTGAACTACATATGGCCTGATTCCTGTAAGACCAGGGATATGTAGGCAGCTCAGGAACCAGAGCACTGTCAACCTCTTCAAACCGTTTCACTCGGTCAAAATTGGCCATCATATCTTTACCCGACAACTCTTCCATCCTTCCCGGGTAAAGAGGGGCAGCTGTTGATACCCAATTTTTCCCTGTATATTCTATATATGCAAAATACTTTCAAAATAGCATACATATGCATATATAAGTATGCCCAAATGTTTTATGTATTTTTCCTAATTTTAAAAGGATTTTTTTAATCAATTTATTGTCCTATTTTGACAGTACAAAAACCAATAATTGTTCCTCAAATTATTATTTTGGTGAATAACTTATTTTATTCTCACATTTATACAAAAATATAGCTAAGGTAATTTTTGCGCATTTTTTACAAATTTATTTAGTAATTTTAAAGCTAAATTGCGTACAATTGCAATTTTAGCCTATTTTGAGATTTAATAGCATTTTATAATTATGAAATTGGTTCCAGTATTTTTATTTTAATACTTATATATTATTAATTAATTTAGTACCTTTAATTTATTTCCAGAAATTATCTTACTATTTTTTATTAAATAAAAAGGGAAAACTGGCTATTTAAATACTAGCCCTGTTTCATTTCAATTATAGCCCAAATCAACCCCCAATTAAAACCCAATTTCAATCTTAAACGGGCTAACCCAATTTCGATTTAACCTGCCCCAAACCCAACTAAAACCTACCCGATCCAGATCCCCTCTTATCCTGGCCGTTGATCTCTGAGATCAATGGCCCCTATTCATTCTTGCCTTTTTTAATCCAAACGACTACCCTAATCCCCTCATTCCTCATCTATCAGCCGCCTCTAAACACCCCACTCTCTCAAACTCTCTCGAATGTTCTCAAACCCCTAATCGTCTCTTACCGTCTCTAACCTCGAAACCACCGGAATCCATGGCTTCTCAGGCCATGGGAGGCTTAAACTCACCTCCCTTTGCTCTTATACGCTTGGTACTCGAAGGTTCGAGGTCTGACCACGAATGTGTTCGTTCAGATCTCTACTGATCCAAGGTTCTACGGCCATCTCCGGCTTTGCTGCGGCATATCCTGGTCTTCTGAGCCTGATTCTCATCTTCTCAGACTCAGATCGGACCTTTTCAAAGCCTTTCTCATTTTAGGGTTCTTCTGAACACCTAACTATTCGAGGTTTTCTCCGATTTTTCTTAGATATGTTGTGTATCCATGCTCTATTTGAGTTTTCAAACACTTTCCCCAACTTTCTTTCAAAAATTACTTTCAAAATCGATTCTTTTTCCATTTAGGGTTTTCTGAAATACTTAAAATGTTTCTCCGACTTTTCTTTTCCCTTTCTTTGTGTGTATTTGTCTCTACTGTGCTCATATGTTTCCTTTCTACCACACATGTTCTTCTGTGCTTTTTAATATTTCGTTTTCTTACTGTGTCTCTATACCCTGCTCTCACATGTTTATCTCACTGTGTTTCCTATATCATGTTCTCGCATGCTTTCTACTGTGTTCTTGTGCTTTTTCTTTTACCATGTTCTTATATGGTCTTTTACTGACTTTTATACTCCGTTCTTGAGTGTTCTTTACTGTGTTCTATATGCTCCACGCTTGTGTTTCTTCTACCATGTTTTCCATGTTATGTTCTCATGGGCTTTCTACTATGTTTTGGTATTTCTTCTACTATGTCCTGCTATACTATACCTTTCTACTGTGTTCTTTGATATTTTCCTTCTACTGATCCTTGTTTAGGTTTTTTCTGAGAAAAACTTTCTTAAGCATGTTTCTTCTATTCTTTCTACTGTGTTTGCATGTGTTCTCATGAGTTTCTGAAAGAAACCCCTGAGCCTGTTTCGACTACTTGCTTCCTCATCTCTGTATTTGATTCAAGGTGGAAACCCTAGAATTTGGGGGTTCTGCCGAGGTTTGGTCATGTGATTGAACTAGGGTTCTATTTTAGAACCCTTGACTCTCTCAGACTAACTTTTGAGTTTTTGAACTAAGTCTGAACTTCTTTGCTTACATACAACTCTGAACTTTTAAATTTCTTCTATACTAGACTCTTCTACTGATTGGCATGACAGTTCTTTCATGTTTAAACGTGTTTGTATGCTTTATATGTGTGATAAATCTTTCCTCAAAGAGGTTTTCAAACTAGTTATTGACTCAGAATTCCTTTTTAATAGGTCTAATTGATTGTTTACTGATTTTCCTTAAGTGAAAACCTTTTCCATCTTTCTGACTTGGTTCATTCATACCAAATCTCAGACCTTGTGATTTCTTGGCTGTTAATTGATTTTCTTTCCTTAAATTGTACAACCGTGTATTTCAGAGACCTTGTCCTTAAATAACCTTTATGTATTTACCCGCAATTGCATGTTTTACACAAGTGTTTGATTAATTTCTTTCCTTCATTGTTTTATACCCGTTTGAATTTGAATCCCTTAATTAAAGGGAGTCTTATGTGATTGATTTGCAATCAGTCTTCAATTATTTTCTTACCTTATTTCCTCATGACTTCCACACTATAAACACACGATTGAACACACGATTAGCACACTTCAAACCTCACAATTTCACAATCTCTCTTGAACTCACACTCATAGTATTATGTCTTCCTGTTTGCACTTTGGCTTTTACAAGACTACTGCTCTTCTTACTTGTTTCCTCGAAACTGGTATGTCCTAATTTTAGTTTCAGCATCACCCCAATGTGTTTACTTACAGTCTTTATATCCATGTCTACTTTACTGTCTATGTAGAGTTCAATATTTAATTTAGCATGCCTATGTTCTATTGCCTGTTTCTACTGTGAATCTTTGCTCCCTATCCCATTACCCCTATGTGTTTGTGAGTAGTGACTTAGGGCATGGCAACAGCAGTTGTTGTCCATGAACTGGGTTCTGAATCAATGAGGTCTTAACCTCTAAAACAGGCTGGAGGGTATGCCAGCACATCCCATTGCTAGGTATGCCCATCAGCCTGCTCTTCTTGTGTTCTTGCAAATTCCCCACTTCCCTATGCCCCTATGTGCACTGATTTTAAGCTATTCCCTTTTCCTCTCCCCTTTCAAATTTCCCCTTCTGCACTTATACTCTCTCCTAGTTTCTAAGTTCTGCCCCTCTCTTGTGAGCCTTGCTTTGGGACCTTGAGTTCCCTCTGAACTTGGACACCTGAGGGCTGGCCCTTCCACACTGCACTATGTCTTAATCCTGTAATGTATTTGGGTGTGAGCACTGCCCGAAGTCCACATGAGGCTCTTAGGGAACTCTGACACACCCCAAATGAGAGAAAGGCTTTTGAAATCGCATCTTTGGAGTTTGTTCATCTCATGTTTCAGACAAGGAGCCTGAATTAGGCTCCCCTTGGTTGTACTTTTAATTTCTGATGTAATTTTGCTTTTCTTATTCCATTCTGGGCTGTAATAACTTTGTAATAAACTTTCGGGGATGTTTAGTGAAAAGGGAGGGGTGACTATGCATGAAAAGGGTAGTAACTTGCCTATAGGAATCTCTAATTTCAGTATTTTTCATATAGTTACCATGCCTATAAGATTTCTGCACTTTCATATAGTTACCATGCCTGTAAGATTTCTGCACTTTCATATAGTTACCATGCCTATAAGATTTGTGCACTTTCATATAGTTACCATGCCTATAAGACTTATGCATTTTCATGTAGTTATCATGCCTATGAGATTTCTTCATCTTATTTAGCTATCATGTCTATAAGAAACTCTGCATTCTCATTTAGATACCATGACTATAGGGATTCTGCACTTTCATGTAGATATTATGTCTATAGCTTCTGCACACGCACGTAGAGAATATGCCTATAGGTCTTTTCTGATTCTTGCATACCCGCTTTTCACTAGGCAAACGTGTTTATAGGCCTTAAGTAAAACAATGCAACACCTAGATATCATGTTATAGGATTTCTGCACTCTTCTATGTCTATAACAATGTTCTAAGTTGGAAAACACATAGAAAGCATGCCTATAGGGGTTCTAATTCAAATCTGAATAGCCTCACTCGCTTATGAGTCTAAAATTAGCAGTAATAATGCGTTACCAACAGCAGAACTCGTGTTTTCTAAAATTCGTTTTTTCAACTTCCCTTTAAATCAGCATATAATCAGTTCATTTTCTTATTCCTGAAATCTGTAGACATCATGCCTATAGGTTTTCGTCTATCACTTAGGCAAGTCTTAGGGTAAAAGTTATAAACTGCAATAGTATTTATTAACGACCACCAGCGGGCAGGTCTAACTCGGACTTCTTATCTGAAAATATGTGATAAATCAGCCTGCTTTAACTTTTAAGTTTGATCAGACCCTAATCAGTACGTGCAAGACATGCTAAACTATATGCTTTCTCTGATCTAAGGAGGTCTGTTTGAGCCTTATGTGTTTGAATGCTTTTCCCATATTTGCTCTATGTGTTTTGATTGTCGCCTTAGTATTTAACCTTTTGAAACCACAAATAAGCCAATGTCCCCTCCCTTTAGGATTAGTAATCCCAAATACCTCCGGGGATTGATAGGATTGGGGCGGGTAATAGTATGCAATAAGTGAAACGAGACCATTCTGCGTTTAATACCTTAAAGGGTGGGAAAGGGTAGATATGGATATGATGACCACGCGATAACACCACGTGTATAAGTGGTTACCGGGTGTTGTGTGGGGTGATACATATTATTTATAAACCTAGGACCCCCCCTCTCTTTTACTTGTTTATTTCATTGTTTATTTTCAAATTTCTCAAACTATTTTTTTTCTCTCAAAATACAGCTTTCTTTCGTTTCTTTTCACTCCATCTACTTGCAACCCTTATGTGAAAATCCCTTCTTATTTGAAGCCTTATTTGTCTATATGTTATTTGTACCCTAAAGTCACAACAATAGCTTGGCCGGGAATCACACTAGTGGATTCAGAGGGGTGCCTAACACCTTCCCCTTGGAATAATTTCAAGCCCTTACCCAATCTCTGGTTATCCAAACAAAACCCTTCTTAGTGTCCTAATGCACTTTAATCATTAGGTGGCGACTCTTTACTTCTCTTAAACCCAATTCCCAAAAGGGAACGAGTTGTCCTCCCAAATATCATAAACCCGATTTCGCGAGGAAAAGGGGGCATCAACATTTATATAAAATGATTATAATTCAATAAAGTGAAGCAAGCAAAACAGTTCTTTCTTTTATGTGAAATTCCCAAATTTCCCTTTTCCACTATTTAAGCACATATTCTCAAGTCGTGAAGAAACAATATCAATTTCAATAAATTTCAAGGCAAGCGATACAAGCATGCGCAAATCATGCCGAGGACGTACGGCCCGATCCAACAATATTTAATCTGTGCACTGCCAGAGGGTCGAATGGCGCGAACCATAGATGCATCTATTTAATCTACCGAGGTGTTCGGCCCATTCCACAATAGATAAACACATTCAAATAGTCAAGTCAATAATTCATCAAGGACCAATTATTCAGGAAAGGGCAAGTTTCTCTTTTAAAAGTCAAGAAATGATATCTATTCTTTTAGAAATTCGTTTATACGTTCAATATGTTTAAGCATTTTTAAATTTGTCAACAAGGTTGCATTTATTACAAGTAAGCATGCTTCTGGGTCCTCAACTACCCGGACATAAGCATAATAGTAGCTATGCACGGACTCTCGTCACCTCGTGCGTACGTAGCCCCCACAATTAGCAGCACATGTTCAATTAATTCACCTATGGGGACAATTCCCTCTTACAAGGTTAGAAAGGAGACTCACCTCGCTCCGAAGTTCCTTAACCGGCATTCCACGCCCTTCCGAAGACTCAAATTGATGCACAACGCTCCAAAACTAGTCAATAATTATACAAATCCATTAATATATGTTCAATTACTCATTACAATCCAATATATAACAATTCCTAACCCCAATAGACAAGTTGACAAAATTGCCCTCGGGCCCACGTGCCCGGATTCCGAAATTTTTCGAAGATAAAGTTTACCCATAACCTCAAGAACTCAAATATATAATTTACTCTCAACTTCATGTCCAAAATCGTGGTCAAAATCCAAGAATATCTAGGTTTTCCCTCAAACCCCAAGTTTCTACCAATTTCCTTGTCCAAATCCGTATATAATCATGTATTTAACTCAAAACTAGCATAAATTACTTACCTCATGCTTGGTGGTGAAAATGGCACCTCAGAGTTGCTCCAAAATCGGCTCCAATGGAAGAAATGGGGTTGAAATGAACCCAACCCCAGATTTAAAAGAACCTCACTGCCTCAAGCATTTCCGCACCTGCGGTCCCATGACCGCTTCTGCGGTTCCGCAGGTGCGGCCTTTCTACCGCTCCTGCGGTTTCTCACCAGGCCCCTCCTTTTCCGCTTCTGCGCCTCAACTACCACAGATGCGGTCCCGCTTCTGTGGCTACATGACCGCATCTGTGGTCTCTTCACTTCTGGTCAAAACTGCATCTGCGCCCCTCCTAGCCGTCTGCGGCCCAATTCTCGCAAGTGCGGTTACACCAGAATGCAGCAGCTTCAGCTCATCCTCCAAATTCCAATTCAATCCATTAACCATCCGGAATCCACCCGAGGCCCCCGGACCCCGTCCAATCATACCAACCAGTCCCATAACACACTACGGACTTGCTCGAGGCCTCAAATCACATCAAACATCGCTAGAATCATGAATCGACCTCCAATCCAAGCTTAATGAACTTTAGAACTTCAAACTTCTACATTCGATGCCGAAACCTATCAAATCATGTCCGATTGACCTCAAATTTTGCACACAAGTCATATTCGACATTACGGACCTACTCCAACTTCCGGAATCGGAATCCGATCCCGATATCAAAAAGTCCACTTCCGGTCAAACTTCTCAAAAACCTCCAATTTTCTATCTTTAGCCAAATGACTCCAAAATGACCCATGGACCTCCTAATTCACTTCCGATCGCGCTCCGAACACCAGAATCACCATACGGAGCTATTCCCAGACTCGGAATCCCAAACGGACATCGATAACACTGAAATGCACCTCAATCCAAACTTATGAAATTCCTCCAAAAATGCTAACTTCCACAATAGGTGCCGAAACGTTCCCGGGTCTTCCAAAACCGAGTACGGACATACGCCCAAGTCCGAAAATCATCATACGAACCTACTAGAACCTTCGGATCCCGATTCCGAGGTCATTTACTCAAAAATCCAATCTTAGTCAATTCTTTCAACTTAAAGCTTCCGAAATGAGAATTCTCTTTCCAAATCAACTCCGAACTTCCCGGAATTCAATTCCGACCATGCGTACAAGTCATAATACCTGAAATGAAGCTGCTCATGGCCTCAAACTGTTGAACGACGCGCTAGAGCTCAAAACGATCGGTCGGGTCGTTACATTCTCTCCCACTTAAACATACGTTCGTCCTCGAACGTGCTAAGAACTGCGCTGGAGTTATCTGAAATCATAGTTGAACACCTCGTGCACCTATCAGTGCCACCACAACTCAGTTGAGCACATTAGCTCGAGCAAATCTGAAGATATTCTCTTTTATTCAAACAAATGAGCCTTAGAGCTCAGTTTCAACATCCGAGATTCTCAGCCAGGCCTGCCTTCAACATATGAACACCGTATCAATCACTACATGCTGCACCGATGCAAGATTACACACCCTTCCTGAATTCACACTATGCACCACGTCATTCACAGGACCATAATGACATTCTCTGACCATAATAGCCGACTTCCACGAATCCGATGCTCACAATGCACCTCATGATACATTTAAGTCTTCTTCTAACTCTTACAATACTGCCACGACGGAGGAGACGTGTAGGAATTCATAATCAACTGCCAAGTCAACAAATTATTAAGGCTACACTCCTGACAAGAACATTACCTCATTCTGAACCCAAATAATGATCTTTGCTCTTAAATACACTTCATACAATCCGATTGATCTGATCCTAGATCCAGTAACCTTATTTTACTCTGTACGAACTGCTCAGGCAACAAACCACCCCAGACATGACCAAAAGTCTCATATGATGTCACAATGTGCCAATAGGCTACCAACTCGAACGCGATACATAAGAAAGAAGAGTTTTGGGAGGGACTACTCTACTCGCGCAGCTAATATGAACTCCCCTCAGAAAATGGGGAACAAAACACACAGAATAGAATATATAACGGACTGTAATCATCATCACACTGTTGCGGCGTGCAACCCGATCCAACCAACATACCCATGGCGGCGTGCCACCCGATCCACACATAAAATTCACATAAGGAGATACACATCGAGCTAAATTGCTCATTACAACACAATGCCGAACATCGGTCACAAGCACGCTAAGTGCATAATGCCATCCCTGAGGGGACATATAGCGCCATAAGCTAACAAACTCAAGCACAACTGAAGTGCGATAAATACTCTGAAACTAAAGAGCCATCCTGTTTACATAACATCATCGCTACGCGGAACCTCAACACATAAGAAATTTACCAAGTCGTTCGCAACTCACACGGCACAATATACCATTACATGAAATAGCCGACGACGAAATAACATCCAACGTCCGAATACTCCTCCATTAGGAGAGCTATGCTGAAATGAACACATTCGGCCCGATATAGAGCCCATATTCATATTTAAGTCCATCCACAGAACTCAAGCCGATTTGATCGTACCGAACTAGGCCAATAATCTTTTCTAGGTCCATAATAGCCCCTTTTCCCATAACACACAAGAACAACCATCATAACTGAAGTAATCCCCACAGTCCATAACCCAATAAATCGAGTGCCCTCCAGGCATAAATTCTCAAATTAACAATACCACCACAATCTCCTTACTTGGGTTCATTCTCCAATCAATCAGTGACTACATGCCACACTTATACAATATTCCCGTAGAACACGCTCACACGACCTTCCGTAATAGATAACAAGTTTGTATATCCCTACCACCGGCCGCACTAACGTTGAAAAGTGATCAAGAATCCATAACTAGGATGCAAAGCCTCTTTCACAAAACACCGTTCTCAGGTGACACTGAAGACAATGCCAACTTACTCTAAACATTCAAATCCCTTTCATGCTCATCCGAGCTCGTGACATCCTTATCAACACCAAGTCGCAACCTTGATCCTCACTTTCAAATTTCATACCGCTCACTGCACCTAACATGCCAATATACGATACTGCCAGAGTTTCATCATAACTCCTAAATCACTAATAGGGTAAACACTTCATCATATAAACACTTTTTACTTACTCATTCTGAGAGAACCATGGCAACACGCGAGTAATATCTTCATGACTGCAGAATATGCAACCTTCAAGCAGTGGTCTAAGCCACCATAGCCCTTCCGAAATCCGCCTATACATAACATGCCATAATACTAGAATACTTCCTAATAAAATCAACTATGGCGGTCGACAAGCCTCACACGTACCGTCACAAATCACTTGCATACTTTAATCACACTGAAGGAACTGGTCACTACCACCAATATGCCAATTCAACTATGGCTAACCAATCCAACCTCTTCAAATTTATCCTTAATTGCCTTTAAATAATAGTATCTTCCTTCAACACATAACACACTCAACCCGCACTCATCCTGAGTGGCCTTGTAACACGAGACCATGCTGTCTCAAATCCCACGAACCACTTCATACCTTCCTTGTGGGCATGTTCGCATCTCGACTGGTACATCCACTCTGATAATTTCCCTACGAATCCGAAGTCTTTTTCTCCTTTTTCCTCCCAATGCAACACTGCAGGTCAAAACATCATAGAACATTCTGAGCCTCTTATCATAAGCTACTTCACAAGCCCGATTCCTAAACACGTTGCGGGCTTAAATCCTTAGGCACCGCATTTTTAACCTTTGAATTCACTAGGATCGTTATTGAGAGTCACCCACTCTGACATGGTACCGAATATAATCAACTGCAAGGCTCCGCTAGCACATGCCCACCCTCTCGAAGAAGCACTCCGCAGAATCACCTTCCTAGCAACTCACTTCTACGTGGAGCATAAATCCTGAGTCTTCCCAAAGCTTGAACATGAGCCAATCGGGCCAAATATAGCACACTTTTACCAATTGCTTTGCTCAAGTTACCACTTAAGTTCTTTTCTTTAACCAAAACAACTTACCAATACTCCGATAACCCGAACAACAGAAGAAGATAATCAGACAACCCAATCGTAGACGGTGGGACTCTCCCACTTAGCTTGAAGACACCACTACACAACTCTGGAATCCAACAAGATTCTTTTCTTCATTGTTGACATGATCTAGCACAACCAACCCGCCAAGCTCTTCGAAACCTTTCCGTAAAACCATTTATGAATACTCTGAATCATCAACCACATTCACATGTTCGACCTCCTTACCGGATAGCCAGTAAAATTCTTCGCAGAAGCTTCGCCAACCACACGACCTCTAATCTGCTCACAGGAGATAACCCATCGGTGGAGATTACGCGCCGACATCTTTCAACGCCGCCGCATGAGGCACAGTCACTACGTCGTTCATAACTCACCATGAGCCCGTGCTCACCCACCAATTGTACTAGTCCGTTCACTTCTTAGGAACATTAACTAAATGGGAGACAATATCTCCCGATTCAAAGTTATGTTGTATCCTCCTTCATATCAAGCAACTCCTTTCCGCCATATCGAATCTCCCGCCGAATGATAGCTGATGCTTCCAATTAGGGCCGTAGGCCCAGCCACTGAACCCACATACTACTCTGCCACTCTTCCACTTTGGGAAGACTCACTTCTCTAAGAAACCACTCGACCTCCACTTCTTACACCTGGCCTTCTAGAAGTTTAACCCCGCATGACACTTCCCACACGTCCTTCCTCACCTTTTGCTGCTCTGCTGATGCCTTAGATCAAAATCTATCTCGGTAGCACTTGAACCAACAAACCGCTACTAACCTTTAAACCTTTCCGGAGCATCTTTCTCGAACCGTCAACATTAGAAATACACAATAAATCCTGAACCACCGCACCCCGCGATCTTTGACAGTCGTTTCTCCAATACTATCTTACAATATCCTGCCCCAAAGGCGAATTGTTGAAGGTCTTAACACCGGCGAACTTAGTACATTCACCAAGGACAACGACACCTCATCACAGATGAAAATTCCACCACGCTCGCAAATACCAAGCCTTGTTACTCCATCAACCCAAATCTAAACATCGTTAGCCCAATTGCCTTTCCCCCGCCGGGAATAAAATACCAAATCTCTAAGTCATGTACTGAGTAAACCTCCCTTCGAGTCATTCACTGCCCCGACACGTAGGCAAGCATCCTACCATCACATCCATACCGCGTGACAACCGTTCATAAGCATCATGGCAGCTTGTGCCTAGCCTTAGAGCTCTTAGAAGTATAGCTGCTGGGCTAAAACTACAGAATACCCTTCGACAAGGCGACGACAATAGTCAAACCAACTGCGCAGGGAGAAGCATCCCGCACCACCTCTGTAGTACCTTTAGAATTTCTCAATTCCTGATTTATAATAATCGTTTCGCGTCGCATAAGATCGATTGGGAAGGAAACAAAGGCATAAGCCTCAAAGGAATCAAATCGCACGATGAGGAAATCAAGAAGGGAAGTGCTCCTAACAGCCCTGTAGCCTCCCGAAGATAAGTACAGATGTCTCCGTACCGATCCGCGAGACTCTACTAGACTTGCTCATGACTCGTGAGACCTAAGGGAACCTAGTGCTTTGATACCATGTTGTCACGATCCAAAATCCACTAAGGGTCGCGATGGCGCCGGGCACCACTGTCAGGCAAGCCAACACTATTTAACTAGAGTTTTCTCGTTTTAGATATTCCCGAAATCACTTATTTTATACATTTAAACAATAAATAATAAGTTCCACTAAATGAATACTAGTATCTTTAACAATTTCAAAATACCGAATAATCCCATAGACATCCCAGGACCCGGTGTCACAAGTGCATGGGTATTTACTAGGGAAATGAAATAAAATGTAGTAGCTGTCTGGAATACAAGGTAGACAGAAATAGTATACAGTACAATACTCTGAAGGAGACTCTGCTGGCTGCGGGTCGTCTCGAGAAGTGCAGCTCACCTAAGTCTCCATGTCAACCATGCTGTTGCGCCCGCTAGGCCACTAGAGTTACATGTGCATGTGCAACAAAAATGCACAGCAAGTGTAGCATGAGTATGAAAACAACATGTACTCAGTAAGTATCCCGCCTAATCTCGAAGAAGTAGAGACGAGAGGTCGACTTCGACACATACTAGTGGTCCAATAATGGTACATTAATAATATGACAAATTGGGGATTTATATAAAATGATTATAATTCAATAGAGTGAAGCAAGTAAACAGTTCTTTCTTTTATGTGAAATTCCCAAATTTCCCTTTTCCACTATTTATGCACATATTCTCAAGTCGTGAAGAAACAATATCAATTTCAATAAATTTCAAGGCAAGCGATACAAGCATGCGCAAATCATGCCAAGGACGTACGGCCCGATCCAACAATATTTAATCTGTGCACTGCCAGAGGGTCGAATGGCGCGAACCATAGATGCATCTATTTAATCTACCGAGGTGTTTGGCCCGTTCCACAATAGATAAACACATTCAAATTCAAGTCAATAATTCATCAAGGACCAATTATTCAGGAAAGGGCAAGTTTCTCTTTTAAAAGTCAAGAAATGATATCTATTCTTTTAGAAATTCATTCACACGTTCGATATGTTTAAGCATTTTTAAATTTGTCAACAAGGTTGCATTTATTACAAGTAAGCATGCTTTTGGGTCCTCAACTACCCGGACATAAGCATAATAGTAGCTACGCACGGACTCTCGTCACCTCGTGCATACGTAGCCCCCACAATTAGCAGCACATGTTCAATTAATTCACCTATGGGGACAATTCCCTCTTACAAGGTTAGAAAGGAGACTCACCTCGCTCCGAAGTTCCTTAACCGGCATTCCACGCCCTTCCGAAGACTCAAATTGATGCACAACGCTCCAAAACTAGTCAATAATTATACAAATCCATTAATATATGTTCAATTACTCATTACAATCCAATATATAACAATTTCTAACCCCGATCGACAAGTTGACAAAATTGCCCTCGGGCCCACGTGCCTGGATTCCGAAATTTTTCGAAGATATAGTTTACCCATAACCTCAAGAACTCAAATATATAATTTATTCTCAACTTCATGTCCAAAATCATGGTCAAAATCCAAGAATATCAATTTTCTAGGTTTTCCCTCAAACCCCAAGTTTCTACCAATTTCCATGTCCAAATCCGTATATAATCATGTATTTAACTCAAAACTAGCATAAATTACTTACCTCATACTTGGTGGTGAAAATGGCACCTCAGAGTTGCTCCAAAATCGGCTCCAATGGAAGAAATGGGGTTGAAATGAAACCAACACCCAATTTAAAAGAACCTCACTGCCTCCAGCATTTCCGCACCAGCGGTCCCTTGACCGCTTCTGCGGTTCCGCAGGTGCGGCCTTTCTACCGCTCCTGCAGTTTCTCACCAGGCCCCCCTTTTTCGCTTCTACGCCTCAAGCACCGCAGGTGCGGTCCCACTTCTGCGGCTACATGAACGCATCTGCGGTCTCTTCACATCTGGTCAAAACCGCATTTGCGCCCCTCCTAGCCGCTTCTGCGGCTCCGCACCTGCGGCCCAGTTCTTGCAGGTGCGGTTACACCAGAAGGCAGCAGCTTCAACTCTTCCTCCAAATTCCAATTCGATCCGTTAACCATCCGGAATCCACCCGAGGCTTCCGGGACCCCGTCCAATCATACCAACCAGTCCCATAACACATTACGGACTTACTCGAGGCCTCAAATCACATCAAACATCGCTAGAATCATGAATCGACCTCCAATCAAAGCTTAATGAACTTTAGAACTTTAAACTTCTACATTCGATGCCGAAACCTATCAAATCACGTCTGATTGACTTTAAATTTTTCACACAAGTCATATTCGACATTACGGACCTACTCCAACTTCCGGAATCGGAATTCGACCCCGATATCAAAAAGTCCATTTCCGGTCAAACTTCTCAAAAACCTTCAATTTTCTATCTTTAGCCAAATGACTCCAAAATAACCCACGGACCTCCTAATTCACTTCCGATCGCGCTCTGAACACCAAAATCACCATACGGAGCTATTCCTAGACTCGGAATCCCAAACGGACATCGATAACACTGAAATGCACCTCAACCCAAACTTATGAAATTCCTCCAAAAATGCTAACTTCCACAATAGGTGCCGAAACGTTCCCGGATCTTCCAAAACCTAGTCCGGACATATGCCCAAGTCCGAAATCATCATACGAACCTGCTGGAACCTTCGAATACCGATTCCGAGGTCATTTACTCAAAAATCCAATCTTAGTCAATTCTTTCAACTTAAAGCTTCCGAAATGAGAATTCTCTTTCCAAATTAACTCCGAACTTCTCGGAATTCAATTCCGACCATTCGTACAAGTCATAATACCTGAAATGAATCTGCTCATGGCC
>NW_017672302.1:34821-64170 GCF_001879085.1 Nicotiana attenuata
CTCGTGACGGCGAGATATGTTGCCTGTCCTTTGGCACTCATCACAACTTTTCACCCAAGCATGGGCATCCTTGAATAAAGTCGGCCAATACAAACCCGACTCCAACACCTTTGCCGTTGTCCGAATTCCTCCAAAGTTCCCACCATATGGTGAAGCATGGCAAGCCTACAAAACTGAAGGTTGATCTTTCTCGGGGATACACCTCCGAATCATGTTATCTACACATATTTTAAAAAGTAGAGGTTCATCCCAGTAATAAGACCGACAATTGCAAAAGAACTTTTTCTTTTGAATCGAAGAAAGTTCATAAGGTACAATATCGCTTGCTAAATAATTAGCAATATCAGCATACCATGGCGTCTCCTTCATTGCCACTGCTAGTAATTGTTCATCCGGGAATGTCTCAGTTATATCTTCAACCTCTACCTTCTTTTCAGCTCCCTCCAACCTTGAAAGGTGGTCTGCCACTTGGTTATCTGTCCCTTTTCTGTCGCGGATCTCCAGATCGAATTCTTGTAGCAAAAAAACCCAGCGGATCAAGCGTGGCTTTGACTCCTTCTTTGCTATCAAGTACCTAAGTGCTACATGGTCAGTATACACAATAACTTTTGAACCAATCAAATAGGACCTAAATTTGTCAAATGCAACACCACATCCAATATCTCATTCTCAGTCACGGTATATTTGAGCTGTGCACCGCTTAGCGTTCTGCTTGCATAGTAAATTGGGTGCATCAGCTATTCAGCTTGTCCTTGCACTGCCCCAGGACTGCTCCTATAGCATAGTCAATCGCATCGCACATGAGCTCGAACGGTTGCTCCCAGTTGGGTGCAACGATGATGGGTGCAGTCACCAATCTCTTCTTCAGCTCCTCAAATGCCAACCTGCAATCATTAGAGAACACAAAGGGATGATCCTTTTCAAGGAGTTTACATAAAGGGTTAGTAACTTTAGAGAAATCTTTTATAAACCGCCTGTAGAACCCGACGTGACCAAGGAAACTTCTCACTGCCTTGACGAAAGTGGGCAGTGGCAACTTCTCAATCACGTCAAACTTAGCATGGTTGACCTCAATTCCTTTACTGTACACTCGATGCCCCAACACTATCCCTTCTTGTACCATAAAATGGCACTTCTCCCAGTTCAGCACTAAATTTGTCTCCACACATCTTTTTAGCACTCTTCTTAAATTATGAAGACAGTCTTCGAATGAATCCCCCACTACGGAGAAATTATCCATAAATACTTCCATAATATCTTCAACCATATCCGTGAAAATGCTTAACTTACACCTCTGAAATGTAGCCGGTGCATTGCATAGGCCAAACGACATTCTCCGAAAGGCAAAGTGCCATATACGGACAAGTAAAGGATGTTTTCTCTCTATCTTCAGGGGCTATTGAAATCTGATTGTACCCCGAATATCCATCTAAGAAGCAGAAGTGAGACCGCCAGCCAACCTATCTAACATTTGGTCAATGCATGGCAATGGGAAATGGTCTTTCCGGGTGGCTGTGTTCAGTTTCCGATAATCCATGCAAATTTGCCAACCCGTGACTATACGAGTTGAGATCAACTCGTTATTCTCATTTTGCATGACCGTTATTCCTCCCTTCTTCGGCACACACTGAACAGGGCTGACTTAGTTACTGTTAGAGATAGGAAAGATGATTCCCGCATCTAACCACTTGATCACTTCTTTATTCACCACCTCTTTCATATTTGGGTTCAACCTTCTTTGATGTTCTCTGGAAGGTTTGTGCCTTTCTTCCAAGAGAATCTTGTGCATACAAAAAGCCGGACTGATACCCTTTATGTCTACCATGGTCCAACCAATAACAGTCTTACGTTCCTCTAACACCTGTAGGAGTTGCTCTACCTGCACAGCTAACAAACCGGTTGATATAATAACAAGTAAAGTAGAATTAGGCCCTAAGAAAGCATACCTGAGGTGAGCTGGAAGCGGTTTCAGGTCCAACTGTGGTGGCTCCTCTATCGATGGTTTCACAGGTGGTGTTGTTCTTTCTTCTAAGTGTAGGGGCTCGAACTGGGTTCCCTTTTCCAGAACCCTTGACCTTCGAGAGCCATGACCCACTCTGCCAACTCTTCACCATTCACATTTTCCAAATTCATCAAGCAGGCTTCTAACGGATCTCTGACATTAAGGGTCTCATCCTCATTTTGTAGTATTACATCCACGGCCTCCACTAGCGAGCAATTTGCAAATTCATTGGGTCTCCTCATAGATTGTTGAACATTGAATATTATTTCTTCATTATTCAACCTCATTTTTAACTCACCAGTCTCGCAATCGATAAATGCTCTCCTAGTGGCTAAGAACGGCCTCCCCAAAATTATTAGTATTTCTTCATCCACTTGACAGTCAAGAATAACGAAGTCAGTAGGAAATACAAAGTTACCCACTTGGACAAGCACATCATCCAGAATTCCAGTCGGTCTTTTGACTGTGCGATCAGCCAGTTGCAGTAACATTGAGGTCGGTCTAGCTCTGACAATGCCTAGTTTTGTGTAGATTAACAAAGGCATCAAGTTGATACTAGCTCCCAAGTCACACAATGCTTTAGCAAAAGCATAACTTCCAAATGTGCATGGGATAGTGAAACAACCGGGATCAGACAATTTTTGAGCCATAGGTCTTGTCACTACCACGCTGGAGGTCTGAGTCAGAGTTACAGTAGACAGGTCCTGAAAGTCAAATTTTTGAGACATCAGATCCTTCATCATTTTTGCATAGCCTGCATTTTCCTCAAAGCATCCATTAGCGGAATATTCAATTGAATTTGTCTGAGCATTTCCATGAATTTCCTGTATTGATCATCTTTCTTTTGCTTGGCCAACCTCTGACGGAATGATGCAGGAATTAGATTTTGTCCACTGCTTCGTGTCTTTTCTTTTTTAAGAGCCTTCTCCACCACCTGTTCTGGGAGTTGTTCAATTTCTTTCTCCTTGCCTTTGTCAACTTGTGCCTGTTCAATTACAACCTTTGTGAGCTCCATTGACTCGTCGGTCTCTAATGTCACTGGAGTAATTGGCATTGCGTCTCTCCTAGATTGAGCAAATTCTTGATCTCTATCTAAATCCCTTCCATTCCTGAGACTCACTGCCATTAACTGATTTGGGTTCTGCTCCTTTGGATTGATGTTTGTGTCTGCAGGCAACGTTCCTTGTGGGCGATTGTTCAAGGCCATAGATAGTTATCCCAATTGAGCTGCAATGCCTTTAATAGCCGAATCATGTGCAACTAATTTTTCTTGTATCTTTCCATTTGTCCCAATGAGTTGTTGCAGCATGCCCCTAATTTCTACCATATTATTGTCATGCTGTTGATGAGGCAGTTGGTAAGCCAACTGTTGTTGGTGCTGGCGATTATAGCCCTGCTGCCTTTGATAAGGCACGACTTGGCCTTGTGGTCGTGCGCCCCCTGGATTGGTATTATGTTGTTCCTAGGTTGGTCTGTACTGCTGATTTTGAGGTCACCATTGTTGTCCACCTTGCCTCTGACCTCCAAAATTATTGACGTAATTCATGTCTTCTCTGAAGCCCTGGTTATCATTCTCTCCACTCCACGAATAAATATATGACTGATTTATGCAGGGAGTGCATAGGCCTCCATTTGTCGTATCAACAATGTGCACTTGTTTCGTACCCATCTCATCAATTTTCTTTGTCAGCAAGCTCCTCTGGGTCATGAGAGTGGCTATGTTTTCTGCATTTGTATTGTTTAGGTCAAGAGCAACAGAATGCACTATTGGAGTGAGTGTTGTATCTCTCGTCATCCAGCCTGAATTTTGAGACATCTTGTCAAGAAGAATCTTACACTCTGTGAATGTTTTGCTTAAGAATGCACCCCCGGCTGAAGCATCTACATTGGCCTTCAGACCGTCAGCCAAAACCATATAGAATCTCTATCCCAGCATCTGATCCGGGATTCCATGGTGTGGACACTTCACCAGCATACCCTTAAACCTCTCCCAGGTTTCTTGCAAAGTCTCAGTCGGTTTCTGCCTGAATTGCAATATCTCATCAATTTGCCTCGCAGTTTTGTTGGGTGGATAAAACTTGTTTAAGAACTGCTTGACTAGTTCCTCCCAAGTAGCAATGGATTTTATTGGGGGCGAATTCAGCCAAGTTTGAGCCTCCCTAGTCATTGAGAATGGGAACAGTAATAATTTGACTGCTTCAGGAGTCACATTCGGCTGTCTTTGAGTGGCACAAATTGATAGAAAGTTCTTCAGATGTTGTTGTGGGTCTTCGATGTACGACCCGGAGAACATCCCTTTATTTTGCAGCAAGTGCAGCATGTTGTTGGTAATCTGAAACGTCTCCGCTTGTACCTGAGGGACTGCAATTGTGGTGGCTAGGTTATCAGCAGTTGGTTGCACCCAATCATAAAGAGCAGCTTCTGGCACAAGAGGTGCTACCACTATGATGTTTGGGTCAACTCGATCATTCCTATTGTTCCCGTTGATGTTCTCGGCATTGTCCATTTCCATTTCGAGTTGGTCGTTTTGTTTTAGCTGTTTGCCCTTCTTGTTAGCCTGATTCAATGTCCTGAATGCTTTCTCGGGATCTGAGAGTCCTTCAAAAACTTCATCAGTTCTCAAGGAGCTTCTAGGCATGCACCTGAGTCACAGAAGTGTTATCTATTACAACTTGGAGGAATTGCTATGATTTTTAGTTTAGATCAATTTGATCACGCCCAACTACACCTTATAAAAAGGACTAAGCGGTCGCTGCAAATATAATCCGGTTCAAGAGTCCGGAGTCGAATCCCACAGGGAACTAACCTATTTACTACACTTTTAGTAACGCTAATGATAAGTTAAAACAATGTTCAGATGCAAGATTTATTTGATAATTAACAGAAATTATTTAACTAAGGAAAGATGACAATAAAAACTATCAATAAGCAAGAATGAAGTTGAATTCAGTGGTAAAAGGATCTAGGGTTATTGATTTCTCCAATTGATTAATTCCTGACACGTTAGCTATAATCTCGCCGTAACACTCTATAAAGATGATGAGTTTTTGTTTACCGTAATTATCTCTCTATCAATTACGATAATTTACTAGAAGCATTCTCTCGAACTACTCTAGTTGACAATTTGTACAACTCATAAATATCACACCAAAACTTCGCTATCTCTAACCCCGCTTTTAAATTCAAGTAACTAATCTCTTAACTTACCCGAAAGTGGCGTTGTTCAACAACAATCTAATCAAGTGTTCTTTCTCAAGCAACACAAGATAACTAGACACGATTAATCAAGGGCCCTTTCAATTAATTACAAGACAACACATAGTCGAACAATTATAGAGTAAAAACGACTCAATTATATTAGAACGTAATCAAGACTTCATCCAACAATTGGTTCCATCAACCCCAGATGACGGGTTTAGCTACTCATACTACTAGACAAGATTACAATATAAAAAGTCATAGCCAACAATGGAATTAAGAAGAAGAAGATGAAAACTCGTAGATGATTCTCCGTCTTGCTCCTTTTTGTGTTTTTGCCTCCAAAGCTCCTCTAAAAATAAGTCTCCCTCTTTCTGGGCGAGTCCGCCTTCATATAGGTCAAAGTTAGTCGCCTTTTTCATTACAAAATTGGCCTTGGAATATTTTTCCTCTGAAGCAGGTGCGCGGCCACGGATCAACCGCAGATTGATCGCGCATTTTGAACAGTGTTCTGCCTGACATGCGCGGCCAGTGCGCGGCCGCGCATTGACCGCGCACCTGGAGGAGTTTCTGCCTTCGTTTTTTTCTTTCTTCTTTTACGTGCGCTAACCTCCGATTGGCCTTCAATGCTCCATATTAACTCCAAAACACTTTTTAATATCCTAATAGCCCGGAATTGCTCCTGCAAAGCATAAAGTTCTTAGTTAGAGCAATTTGTTATCATTTAACATTCAAATATCAATAAAGTGCAGCTAGGTTAGAGCGTAAATGTAGCTAAACTACATAATTATAGCCTACTATCAACTTTCTTCGAAAATTTCCGAAATCCGAGCATGTGGGCTCGGGGGTGAATTTTAAAAATTCTTCAATTGGGGTTGGGTAGTCACATTAATAGTTGGGGTATGAACTTTTCAACATGTATTGACTAACATTTGACTAGCTTCGAGTCGTTTGTCACCGAATTGAGGGTTTAAAGCACAATTGTGGACCGAAAAGTAAGCTTTGAGACGAGGTAAGTCTCATGTCTAACTCTGTGAGGGGAAAACTACCCGTAGGTGTTGTAATTGATATTTGCTACTTGTTGTGGGGGACTACGTATGCACGAGGTGACGAGAGTCCGTACGTAGTTAGATTCTTATTGTCCGGGTAGACGTAGGTTCACAATGCTATACTTATACTATAGGGATTATCTTTGCTCGTTTAATTCTTTTATTTCGCATTACGACTTGAGACTAGACTTGCATAGAGTGATAGACTTGCTGATGTAGAGATTTCACGAGTTTTCATGATTTGCCACGAAATATGGTGCTCCTCTTATGGATTTTCTCACGCGCTATGCGATTTCATCGAAAGGTTATCTTTAAAAATTATAACTCACACGTTTATTCGTGAGTGGGGTCAAGGACCCGTTAACGCTTCTTATTCTAATGAGATCGGGCCGTTCACCTCGGCAGGATTATGTACTTCACATCTTACGGGATCAGACCGATCGCCTAGGCAGGATTTATGTATCACACTCTCATGGGAGCGGGCCGTTCTCCTCAGCAGTTTAATAGATGCATCTATGGTTCGTGTCGTTCGACCCTCGGTAGTGCACAAATTATGATGGAATCGGGCCGTACGCCTCGGCATTTCTATAAAACATCCTCATGGAATCGTGCGTAATATTTGACAAGAAGCCAGTGTATCTATGAGTTTTTCCTAATTTGAATTATAACGACCTATTTGGCGAGGACCCTCAAAACATACATATATATATACACACACTCCGGTTGAGGAGGAATTTGCCAATTGAGAGCTGAAGTTTATTGTGAAGAGGAGAATTGTACCACATACTTATATTTTTTTATTTCGTTTATTTACTCTTTGCCTCATATTTGTTCACCTCCTTACTGTACCTGATTTTATTGGACACTAGTAAGTGTCGATGTCGACCCCTCGTCACTACTCCTTCGGGGTTAGGCTGGATACTTACTGGGTACACGTCGATTTACGTACTCATACTACACTTGCTGCGCATTTTGTGCCGGTACATTTATGTCTGGTAGTCCTTTGAGTGCGGAAGCGCAGATGATGCGGGGACTTACCGTGAGCTGCATTTCATGTTATGATCCGCAGCCAGCAGAGCCTCCTTTAGAGTTATTTATATTTTTCCCGTCTAATTTGTATTCCGGACAGATGCTGTATTTTATTTTACTTCCTAGTTGATGCTTATGCACTTGTGACACCGGGTTTTGGGGGTGCTTACGGGTTATTCATTAATGTAGTTGCAAAAGTATTTCCATTCACTTTGTAATCCCATTTTGTACTATGTAATTAAAGAAATTATGATTTAAATACTAATATGAGTAATTAAAATAATCATTTATTGTTAGCTTGCCTAACAGCGGTGTTAGACGCCATCACGATCTTTAATGGATTTTGGGTCGTGACATATTCTTTGAGTGATTTGCGCAATTAGGCGATTTTTTTGCCGTTATTTAAGTTTCTTAACTGTTTAAATAAGAGCTTGCAGATAGAGTTTGAAACTTACGGGTCAAAACTTGGCTGCAAGTCCTGGCAGATACTAAGATGTTCAGATAAGTAGGACTTGTCACGAGTCCTAACAAATCATTAGAGCTCTAGTACAAATTATGTCACAAATTCGGCACCAATTATTCATAAATCCAAACGAATCGTCAAGACTTGCACAAAAATTTTGCCAACACAGTTTTTGTTCCAAATTGACCCAATTGGTCCAAACCAACTCTATTTGATATCCAGCCTTCTAATACCAATCACAACAATTATTGATTATTGGATTGAATTCAAAACTTCAAAGATCAATAGATGCACTTTGCCTTCTTTACCAATCAAGCTCAACAATTGTGTTCTTAAAAGTCCTTCAAACAAACCATTCCAAACCAACTACAAATATGAAACGAATATTTAATTTTCTACAAATCAAATGAAAAAGAAAAAAAGGAAAGGTAAACTCTAGCATATGATATATATTTATTTAACTTCTAAAATAAAGTACCATAAGGTACTATAGTATAATCAGTATCAATCGGGATGACAACAAATAAATTTCTTGGCTTCTCTTGAGGTTGGGTCGTGCCTCGCACGGGCACATATGTCTTTTTTTGTCGAACGCCATTTGCAATCTATATTATTATAAAAGTGGGAACCCCAAAAGTTAAAAAATAAATTACTAAAATGTCCTTCTAAATAATCTAAATACTTTACTTAAAAAAATTAAATAAAAACAACAAATTTATTTGAAAGGATACAACCCTTCAGATTAGTAACTATATTAGTGTTCGATTGATTTTGAACATCACAATTGGATTTTTGGGAATTATAATACCATTTAATTAATTAGATGTCAGCAAAAGACAACAATATCACATATCTCTTCTAAAAGTCTCCTATTTTTTCAAAAAATTGTATTATCGATATGATTCTATAATCTATATAGGATAAGTCATCAGCACTTCTAAGATTTTTGTCTTCCTAAATTACATTTTCATACTCCTCTATCCCAAGCATATTAGTTATACTATCCTGAATAATCTTTTTGTCCTTATTTGAAAACTAGCAACGTTAAAGAGCATTTCTATAGAAGATTATTAATTTTTCAATGCCTTACAAATAGCTTTTAAGATATAATTCAACGTTTATGAAACCAAAATAAATTAATTAACAACCCTTGCTCTTATTTTTAACACTTTATTATGTTCTTACCCTCATCAAACACTTATTTTCATTTCTCACATTTTTTTCTCTTGTGTACTTGATTGTTAGATTTTCGCTGGCGACTACTCTTCTCTTCCTCTGTCAGGCAAACTTCCATTATAGTGCACTGTGAGTTATAATAGATTTTTTAATCTATGCGCTTCTTGGTTTAATTCAATTAATGATTATCGCACAATAAATCGTTGCATATCTTTTGCAGAAAAAATATTAATGGTTATACAACAATATATAATTATTTTTTTAATTATAATTCTTCATGTATGTTGTTGAGTAATACAAAAATCAATTAGAACAAACTAAAAAGCATGACAATAAGTACTTCTATTGCATAATTAAATCTCTTATTTGTAATATTGTGATTTACGTTGTAACTTTTTCATTATCAGGTTATCCGAAACTAAAGTAGTCATACTTAGTAAATAGCAAAGCTATTAACTTGAAAAGAGAATTATTATTATTTTATGTAGTTTAATGGAGATAATGAATTAATACTTCTACATTAAAAGAAAAGAAAAAACAGACCATGTCAAAAATAATCTCAAAATAAGATACCTTGAACTAATTACTGAATAAATATTTCAAATTTATTATTCCGTTGGTTAGCCTTAAATTTTTTTAATGTGAAATATTAAATTGCTAATCTAATTAGTTTCGTTTCATACTATCATTTTTATGAAGACATTAGGGGTGAGCTTATGTTTGGTCTTTTTAGCCACTACACCACATTCACATATTATGTTGTTTGTTTAAAGTGTATTCTTCTTTTCAAAGTTTTACATCGAACAAACTTTTATTTGAAATTATTATCCGTTTCCTAACAGATTTAATATTGCATTTAATGTAAATACTATTTTGCACTCTTCTAACAGGTTGCTTAGATTACTCGGTTGCACAATTGGTAATATTTGTACTTTTTCGATATTAGAATTCTTTCAATATACTCCCTCCGGTCCAAAATAAGTAATTTTTTTGGATGTTTTCACACAAGTTAAGAAATCCACCTTTTAGTATTAATTAGCAATGAAATTGACCATATTAACCTTTACTATCTCACATAAACACTCCTAACACTTATTCCAATACCATTTACTTCAAGGACAATGTAGAAAAAAAAATAATTAATTCATTCTTGAAATCTGGAAAAATCACTTAATTTGGACCACAAGAAAAAGGCAAAAAAATCACTTATTTTGGACCGGAGGGAGTACTAACTAAAATAATAATAGCCATGGCTAGCTCAAGAAACAAAGCTTTTAATTTCTTTTAAAATTGTTTGTCTATTTTAAACAAGAATGTTAAATACACAACAAATCGAATGAAACCTGGCGAAAAAGAAGCGAACACTTTGCTGAGGAACAAAGCTTCATGTTTGTGTTTCTTCAAACCCCCTCGTCAGTCTTCTTGCATCTTTTCGAGCTTTGAAAATCGACTAAGCGTTGCGCCAAGCCTACTTGTGAAGAGAAGAGTCGTCGGGCTATTGCAGAGTGAAGGAAGGTGTCTTGTCTTGGCCTATGCCTACTTGTGTCAACACCCATAAAGTGCGGAATATCGTATATAATGTGATTATTATATATATTTATTTATTTATTTTTTAAAGTATATGTACTTTATTTAGTATTTAATTAGGAGGTTTCTCTTTTTCCTTAGGGAAAAGGATATCCCTTTGCCATTTCCTTGCGCTAGGCGTAGAGGAACAACACCAATCCATCCCGAACTTGGTGGTTAAACTCTACTGCGGTGACGATATTGTAGGGGAGGTCCTGCGGAAAAATAGCTCGACGCCAGGATGATAAAAAGCTTAACACCTCTCATTCTTATTACTTTTTCAATATGAAAACGAAAAAAAAAATGAAAAATCAAAAGGTCGTTTTAATCAAAACCTTAATTGTGACATCCCTTCTCTCCCACGGAAGCCTTTCTCCATAAAGTATGCCACTGGAGGGGTCCTTCCCTGCAATGTATGTAGGAGGGTCAGCTTCTACTTACTTCCTTCTAGAAGCGAAGGTTGGCAAGGAAGACCATTCAGTATACCAATGTTAGCGAATCAGATTCTTCAAAAGAAGAGTCCGCAGGGGCAGCAAATCTAGTTTCCAAATAAGTCAGAATCTTAGCGGAAGCTCTTCATTTGACAGCTATTCCTATGTCAGCTACTACTTTGTCAGAGGCTAAGTTCCCTCTATCTTCCGGGAAGGGAGTTGCCCTCATCGAACTGAATGTCTACCTTTCCCGCATTTGAAGACAGACTAATGTTTAAGACCTCCTGCTTTCATGGAGATCCTTTCTTCTCTGACCGCCGGAGATTATTCATATATGGATGAATAACCGTGAAGTTCGACAATCTTTTGAGGGACCGGCTGTCCCATGTTTGTTGTATTTCTGCAGGGGGAGCCCAACCCCGCTAACGCCGTGTTTTAGGGTTACAACGAGCTGGCCTCTGAGAGACTAAGTTGAGAGCGCTAGGTTCAAGCAACTTCATACCACTTCGTCCCTTTCACTCTTCAACCTGATCTCTACATTCATAGCTTGAAAAAGCTCACCTACTCCTTATCTATTTAAGACTTTCTTCTATCTACTTAATTTAAAAGGCGACCCGCCACGCCGGGCTATAAGATAAGATATAGTTCTTACGAATCTAAAGATCTCAAAATGGAAGAACGAGCTCTTTTGCTCGCCCCTATCTCTAAAGGGGCGTAAGCACTTCACTCGCTAGGGGATGTGATTCATTCACTTGCATTCCTGCTAGCACTACAAAAAGCTCCGGTCTTAACGCCCCTACACGTGAACGGACGCTTTGTCATTAGAGTTCAAAATTATTACTTTCTATCTTGTCTAAGCTTGCTGGATTTTCCTCATCCGCTGTATTGAATCAAATCCTCAGTAGCCATACCGAAAATGAACCAATGCCAACAGAGGAGTTACGGGCGAGCAAGAAAACCCTATCGAAGACGGGCTAACTCTCATATCGCTAGTTCATCCCGATAGAACGGAAGTGAGTAACCTGGAAAGCGAACCAGTCAAGCAAGTGAAATGATCCGTAAGGGGGGGTTAGCCTTTTCTTTATGATCACTCTTCTTCAAAATCTACATACTATGTGGTACAAGGGATTCCCAGCATCTCGTAGAAAAAGAGTATGTAATGTAGAATTTGAAGAAGAGTATTTGACTTTCATTATTTTTATTTCATTTTTTTTAATTGGAGTAGTGTGACTATGTTACTATTGACAGATTTCAATGCCATAAGACGTATCAATAGTTTTCTATTCTAAATAGAAAGAAAGTCAAATTTGTCTAAATACTAGACATAAGGAAGCAGGGGATAAGTGTGGGGAACAAAAAATCCTAGGAGGGATTATTTGTCTTCCTAGTCTTCGACACAAGAAAGCGTAAGAGCTACAATTCTTTCAGCGGGAGCAGTGACATTGAAAACGTCCTTAGGTCTTTGATTCATTCCTTGGCAGCTACCTTAACCCGAGGATCAAGCTTACCATAATGCTCCAATTGAAGTAGTTGATCCAACACAGTAATGACCTTCAGTAGTGCTTCTTCCCCGCATCGTTAGGTTGTGCCGAGTCAAATCTGCTCCATTTTTTTTCCGTTGCAGAAAAGAGATCCCCTCCCCTCGCTTTCAAAAATGATGAATATGAAGTCCGGGAGGCTGCAGGTACTATGGATCCTCTGACACCCAATCGGGTTGCCTTCCCAGGTCTCGCCGGTGTTGCCCGTAGGTCGTTTGAAGAAAAACAAACACGAAGCTTCGTTCCTCAGCAAAGTGTTCACTTCTTTTTAGCCAGGTTTCATTCGATTTGTTGTGGATTGGATGATGGAAAAACCAGTAATAAAAATAATATAAGCTAATCTTACATTGTTCATTATATATTTTATTTTTGTTTGTCCATTTGACTATCTCAAGTTCAATCAAAATGGTCATTTTGACATTGACTTAAATTTACCATAAGATGATCCAATATTAATCATTCACAAAAATTTACACTTTATTTTTTCATGTATAATTATTTATTCAAAGTTTTTTTCATAAAATTGATAATATTTTATAAAATCATACGGAACATAGCTAGGCGTGCCGAGAAACTAGTAAAAAAAATAAAATTGTAAGGTAACATAAGCTCGGTTCCAACTTCCAAATAGCCTACGCCCGGTTAACCCGACATTGATTTTGAACATCGAATCCAAATCAGCTCAAAATCCTACGCGACTGAAGAGAGAGGTTTTAGTTAGAACTGAAAGGCGAGGGTTTCACAAGCAAAAGGTATTCTGAAACCATCTTGTAGACCCGTACTCACTCACACACGTAGCAATGGTGGCAAAGAAAGGAGGAAGCAAAGGGGGAGGAATGGGGGGAGCAGATGATGCTGAAGAGGAATTGGCTCGTACCCCGTTGCAGGCTATTGTTTTGGCCGATAGTTTCACCACTAAGTTCCGACCCATCACTCTTGAACGCCCCAAAGTAATAAGCCTTACTACGCTTTCCCTCTTTTCCGTTGTCGTTTTTTTTCATATACATCGGATTTAAAGACAAATACTCGTGATTAATATCTGGTTCTAAAAGTTTTATGGGTTCCAGAAACTTGTGGTATCTTTATTGTATTGTTACTGGTGTTTACTATAGTTCAATGGTTTTGGAATTGCAGGTATTGCTACCATTAGTGAATGCCCCTATGATGGATTATACCTTGGCATGGCTTGAATCTGCTGGTGTGGAAGAAGTTTTTGTTTTCTGTTCTGCTCATTCTAAGCAAGTGATTGATTATTTGGATAACTCCAATTGGTTTGGCCAACCAAACTTTTCAGTCACAACGATTGAATCACACAATGCTATTAGTGCTGGAGATGCTTTGCGCTCCATCTATGAGCAACACGTGGTATGTAATAACATTTGCGTATCCAGTTGCCATCCTCCCCTCAAATTAAAAACTCTGTTAATTGACTTAACAGTTTATCGTACTTTCTTGCACAGAAAACAGTACATTTTTTCGTATGGTTCTCAAGTTATTGTCTTATACAGTCCATGATCTTTCTAGATCTTTTTAGGATCACATGGAAATAAGGGATTTTGTCCCCCCCCTCCCCCCCCCCCAAAAAAAAAAAAAAAAGGCACAGAACAATAAGGGAAATGGTAAAAGAAAAGTTTAATTCCTAACGCCTTAGACTTTATCACACAATTGGCATCCTATTGGTCATTACTTAGTTACCATATAGATGCCTTCGGGTTGCTACTGTTGTTTTTGTGTTTGAGAAGTGTGGAAAATACTACTAGTTAACCTCATTGCATTTATGCGATGTGCTCAAATAAGGTAGTCTTTAACTTGTTAATTTGAGTATGAGCTTTTTATCAATTTTATTGCTAAACAATCTGAGCTTCAGTCATGTTTTCTGTCTTGATAGTGTACGTCAGCTTGGGAAACAGTGGTATTTAAGTATATATCTTTAGATGACTTGAGCACAAACAGAACTACGCATTTTATTAGTCAGAATAAATAGGATTTCATATTAGCAGAGATGCCATACCAAAATTCTCTTGACAGGTGACATGAACAAGGATAATTTGAAGGAATCTTGTGATGGTTCGCATGGGGCAGGAGTGTGAAAGAAAGCCTAACCTTTTTTTTAGATGTTCTTGTAGTTAGGGTCAAGAGATTCCTACTTTGAGAAGTATGAAAAGCTGCTGGTATATGGGTGGAAATCTTTTTCTTTTTTATAACCAATAAATCCCTGAGAGGGAGTGCCACATGGTTTGACACTCGGTGGATAATAGACTTTCTACCCTTCACCACTTAACTACCAAGCTTTTGTATACGGCATGGTTTAAACTCTTTACGTGCGCGTAACTGACAATCATGTACTGTGGCCTTACCACTAAACCAAAGCCCTTGCGGCGGGCGGGTAATATTTTTAATGTTAGACATTTACACTATTCTAATAGGGTGAAAGATTTAGATTAAATTTTGTTTTTTGATAATCAGTACATGGATTTATAGAAGTTTTGAAATTGTGACAGCTTCAGCTGTGCTGAAGTTTTGTATGTTTGCAGTACCTTCTTGGTACATTAGTAATGATATTTACATTACCTTATTAAAAAAATAGGGTGAAAGATTGGGAAACATTATAGTCACATTTACATTGTCAGTAGCTACCCATGCAATAGTGGTTTCCTCTGTCACAGAGAAGTGACAGGGATAATCTATTTTACAGCTATCTCTGGTATTAAAGTAAGTATTTATGTGGGAAAAGTTACCTGTGGAAGTAGTACAACAAAAGTAAGTGGTTTCCTTAGTTACTCCGTGGTTCTTGGTTAACAACTAGGATAAAACTTGCACCAACAAGTTTTGGTGGAAATCAGAACCTGGTGTTTGAAAGATTAGAAAAGAATGATTGAGAGCATAGGGGAGAATACTCAAATTCTGGATGATCAATAAGCTTTCATCCAAGATATTGGACACTCGACACTATGCTCACTAAACAAGCATGAATAATATGCTCTTCTAGTAGTTTATGATCCATATTATCCTTGCTCGGATCTTTAGTATTCTCTTATTTATTACCTGTGTCTACTATTTAGGCAGAATACCCTCACCCATTCTTACTAAGAAACTGAAACTCTAAAAGAAGCCTCAAAAACAGAAGAAAGGGTGAAAAGTGAGGAAATATTGTAACATCTCAGTTATGTGTTCTTCTGAATAAAAGTTACATGCGTTTAAGTTCCTTTAACAACTGGTCAGCTAGCTTGCTCTATTTCACCTAAAGATTTTACTCTCACTACAATTTCACCAATTCCTCACATGTATGGGGCTCAAGGTTTGGTTCAGTGGTTAGGACGATCTGCAAGATGTGTGGATTGGGCGCACATCATGAGTTTAAACTCTATCGCTGACTGAAACCTGGTATTTAAGTGGGAGTAGGATAAAGAAGCGTCCATACTCCCCTGATGTTCAAACCTATGGTGTATGGACCAACCGGGTCGAGTCAACTAACTCACAGGGGATTTTCGGTTACCAAAAGCGAATTGCTCTCAATGTTTGAAATGTAGTTATTATAGTTAAAATTGGCCAGGTCCGGAGTACGCCGGGTCAACACTCTCTAAATTTCAGTATTGAATACAGACATCGATTGATAATCTTTAAATTCTATAAATCAGATTTCATGTTAAAGGTATTTATAAATGTTTGAGAATTTTGTAGTAAGAATTTTATTGGACTCCCCAAATAGTTATATTGCCATTCTTTTGTGACAAAATGAGTAGCTTTTCGCTTGATGCACAAACAATTCGGAGCTAGCAACAATGGATGTGCAAATTGTAGATCAGAGACTCATTTTTGATTCTTTTGTCTTTTGTGGCACAAGTGATCTAAAGATGGTTGTGAGGCAATGAGCATATTCTCTTTAAACTCTACCGTCACTTTCTCTCTAATGACTTCTATCAACATGGGAAATAGAAAAGCAAGAGCACACTTGGTTCTTGATGTTTTTCCCTTTCTTTGGTTGGGCATATATGAAGACGTTTCTGTTAAGATAGCTGTATTAATGCTTAATCTTGAATGACTTTATCCGAACTGGACTTGGTTGGATTCCTAGATTAGTCATTATGAAGTTGTGTTTTGGCAATTCATGATGCAAAAATTGTTTTCTTAGGAAATAGAGTTGTAAAATGAATCAAACAAGAGATGAAAACCATGGGAGACCAGGGTTCCAAACTTAGTAAAGGCAAAAAAAATTAAGGTGATTTCTTCCCATCCATATTAGCCTTGGTGGATAGAGTTACCCAATACTTGTGCTGGTGGGAGGTAGTAGGTGCCTGGTAAAATAGCTGAGGTATGCACAAGTTGGTCCTAACACCACCCTTATAGAAAAGAGAAAAGAATCAAATCAGGCCTTAAGCATTGTGTGCAGTCCATGTTTGTTCTCGGAGATGAGGAATGTTGTGCTGTCCTCTTTGCATTCACTGTTCTCTGTTTGCTTAAATTTGTGACTTAAATATTGTTGAATTTGGAGTAATCTTTTGTCAATGTGATTAGCTAACATAACTTTTGGGATTTTGAAGATACGCGGTGATTTTATCCTCGTCAGTGGAGATACTGTGAGCAACATGTCACTCTCACAGGCACTTAAGGAACATAAGGAGAGACGAAGAAAGGATAGCAATGCTGTAATGACCATGGTGATTAAACAATCAAAGCCTTCACCTATAACTCGCCAATCTCGTCTTGGAACTGAAGAGCTGTTCATGGTAATTGATCCAGAGACTAAGCAGCTGCTGTATTATGAAGACAGGGGGGATAATTTAAAAGGATATTTGTCTCTTGATAAGGCATTGCTTGCTGATACGTCCATTTCCCTTCAGAATGACAAGCAGGTTTGTTTAGTTACTCTTGTTGTATTATTGCTAGTGTTACTAGTACTGCTGCTAGTTTCAGCAATGTTCTTGTAAAGGTGTGTTGCATGATCTGGTTTTAATTACTTTGAGAAAGAATGAAGTCCTTGGATGAGCTGTACCAGTGGTTGCCTTTTCCTTTTCTTTCCTTGAATTTGATGACTCTGTTATTTACATATTATATCTGTTAAAATGAAATGTTTATTTCGAATTCAATGCAAATGTTTTGCAATACTCAAAATATTTGTGGTTCATATGCTTTTTTTGCTCAATAACAACTGCTGGAGTTTAACGTAGTTTAGGTATCACATCTGGTGAGTTTTGTTAACTTTCCTTTTTCACTATTCTAATCTTATTTGTTATTTGCTATGTTTTTCAATGTATGTTTGCTTCTTTCCTAGTAAATACCCTCATTAACAGATGAACTAGTAAGAAAAGCCTAGTTTGTTGTAGTTAATTGCTATCTATTTTGTAGTTTTGGATTTCATAGTTTACTCCTCACATATGATGCTATTTCCTTCCATTATCTTGTTTTGGAGAAGGCTTCTAGTTATTGTCATTTCTGTCTATTTATTCTTGTGATTAGTGATTGGTGCGTTGGTTGCAGGATTGTTACATTGACATCTGCTCCCCAGAAGTTTTAAGTCTTTTCACTGATAATTTTGACTATCAACATTTGAGGCGTGATTTTGTCAAGGGGTTGCTCGTTGATGATGTATGTATTTCCCTTTGTATTTTATACTACTTCTTTTGAGCAATGTTGTGCTAGTCCTCAAGAAAAAAGAGAGTGAGGTCAAACCAAAAAGCAATTCCAAGTGTGAATTGGAAAAAATGTTCCAAGTGCAGTTTCACCCTACAATCTTACAACTGGTTGTGAATGGTCTGTGCAGGGTGTCAATATCTTCATTTGTAAATTTTTGCTGTGTAACGGATGAATTAGTTATATGTCATAATTTTTGCACTTTGTTGGACCTAAGTAAATAAATAAATATGTTCATTTCATAACAATTTAAACTATTAAATCAAGTGGTATATATAATCTAACAAATCAAGTGGTATATATAATCTAACATTGTATTGTGTCCAATTTTGATGAACCCGTTCTCTTGCCCGTAAGCTCATGAACACTTTAGTTCATGTTTAAATCCTAAAATTGTGTTCTATGTGCGTGAGGAAGGGGTTTAGAAATCTATAATGACCTACATCAGGTGTAGAATATACATAAGAAGGTATACAGAGGCCTTTAGCATATTCCACAATTGTTAAAGTTTAGTTGGATTCTTATGATCTTTCACATATTATGAGAGTACGTAACCTTTCATGTGTATGGAACGATTGAAAATAATCCGGTCCTTATGTGAGGAGTCGTGTTGGAGACTTAACTAATAAATGAATGTGCTTCAAATAGTTTAAGCTTTCGATACTACTCACAATAGCTTACTCATTTGAAAAAATGTCGGTGTACCTCTTGCAATTTACGACTTAAAGAATTGGAAACATAGTCAAGTGCATCTAATATAGTTGAGCTCCTGAAAGTTCTAGCTTAAGGCAGACTGAGTATATTTTCTTCATGTATATAGATATCGAGCTAACCCTTAGGGGTTGGCCTGGTGGCAATAGACTTGAGCCTTGGGGTTTGCTCCCTTTCAAGGTCTCAAGTTCGAAACCCACTGGGTGCAAACAATTTCTGAGGGCCATCGGGCTGGGTAAAACCTGAATTAACCGTGGTGCACTTGCGGGAAACTCCTTGCCGAGGGCCTGTGCACCCCCGGGATTAGTCGGGGCTCTTAGAGACTCGGACACCCGGTGCAAATCAAAAATATATAGATATCGAGCTAGAGAGAGATGTCCATGCAATAGATTGAAAGCGCATAAGAGGGAGAAATTTACTAGGTCCTGAGATTTAGAAGGGATTTACAAGTTTAAAGTTTGGTGAAAATACTCTACAAACAAAACACTACATTCACTAGCTTGGGCTCGTGGAAGTGAGGGCGAGAGATGGTGGTGCATTCTTAGTAAACATCATACTATCAAAATCTTTTGGCGAGGTAGGCGTCAGGCTTCCCTCATGTTTCAGTTTGGATGCCTAGAGTGCCTAGGAGGTGTATTTCTTTGCCTGGTTGGAAGCAAGGGGAGGGCGATCTGATAGTTGAGAATTTGAGGAGAAAGAGGATTATATACGTTAGTTGGTGCTTTATGTGTAAATGTTCAAGCAAAGATGTCGATCACGTATTATTGCATTGCCAAGTGGTTCGTCTATGTGGGTTGTATTACTGGTTTAGGATGTAGTCAATGGTGCCTGGTTCGGTGAAGGACATGTTACATATCTTGAGCTTTAGAAGGAAAAGTAAATGCAGAGCATGGAAAATTGTCCCCTTAGCCATAATGTGGGTCTTGTGGAAGGAGAAACATGAAATCTTTTAAGGGGATAGAAAATGATTTTATACATTCACGGAATGGCCTGTTTTTCTTAGTTAGCTTTTGGTGCACCCATAGATGTTCCTGTTTGTATGGAAGATTGTGTGTCATTTGTAGAGGATCATATTCCTGTGTAGGTTGTTCGCCTTTTAGTACAGTGCTTTTATACAAGAGTTGTCCTAATTAATTATTTACTTTATAAAAAAAGGTACATATCCTTCACTTGTAGAATGTCTCTGCCCCTCTCTGACAACTCACAATTGACAAAATTTTGGTTTTGGCATATCTTATGTTGGACCTGGAAACATGATTTGATTGTCTTTTGGCTTGTGAACTCTGAAGTATGTTACGAATTGGAGACTCATGAATGCTCAATTTTTCCTTCTCTTCCACCTAAATTCCCCCTTCTTTTTATAAGGTCTAAATGTGTCTGATTTCTTTGTATTGAGCAAAAGATACCTAATATGTACTATGTCATTTAATTAAAAGGCAGAAAAGAGAAATTGTGTAGTATACGGTTTCCTTCAATTGAAACATGGTACTATCCATCTTTCATGGTCAGCTTCTTTAGGTATTAATATATCAATTGAAATCTGTCTCCATGTTTGTGCAGGTGAGCATCTTTTCTTGCTCTGTACATGCATCTCTTTATTCTCAACTTACTTTTTCTTTCAGATTATGGGTTATAAAATCTACACCCATGAAATTCATTCAAGTTATGCGGCAAGAATTGATAACTATAGAAGTTATGACACCATTAGCAAGGACATAATTCAGCGATGGACATATCCCTTGGTGCCTGATGTCCAGTTTTTTGGAAATTCTGCTACTAAATTGGAAAGGCAGGGCATGTATCGAGCACCTGGTAAGGACCGACTCCCTCTTATCTTCTCGCACACTGGAACATGTTGCTATTAACTTATGATTGAGATTTTGGAAATGTTGAATATCAATATTTGGTATTCTCTACTTTCTTGGTAGATGGATTGTATACATGAGTTTCTTTCCCGCATTAATAAAATTATTTACCTTATCTGAAAGAATTTATTGAATATCAATTTCAAAGCTGGGGCTATCTTAGCTACTGAACAAGAAAGACTGATGGATGAAATTTAAAGGACACATAATGGCTTAAAAAAATACAGTGATCTAACAGGTTTTGCTCTTTGCAGGATTTAGCTTTTGTTGCTTTAATATCTGATGTGCTTGTCATTGAGGATTCGTGTAGCTGACCCCATTTAATTTGAGATTGAGGTGTAGTAGTTTTTCTACAGCATCTGATGTCCTTGTAAGTTGTAGGGTTTTGCTGCTAGAAGCCTAGAACATATGCTGTATAATAGAGCAAGCTAGAATATGTGCGTTATTAGATATTATCGAAAAAGATACGAAGGATTTAGCTGTGTCCACTCTTTATTCCTGATTGATATTTGTTCACATGTGATATTTTATGCTCATATCATCCTGCATGGACCTTTATGTGAAAAATGGTACAGATGTAGATCTTGATTTTTTGGACTCTATTGACATTGTTGTTTACCTGTCATTTCGCAGAAATTAAGCAATCCCGCTCAGCGAAAATCGGTCCCTTTACTGTAATAGGGACTGGAACCAGTATTGGAAACAACACAGAGATTTCAAACTCAGTTGTTGGGGAAGGTTGCTCAATTGGGTCAAATGTCACAATTGAAGGTTGCTATATATGGCATAACGTCACGATTGAAGATGGCTGCAAATTGAAGCACTCAATAGTTTGTGACGGTGTGACAATGAAGTCTGGAGCAGCTTTAGAGCCTGGTGTTGTCTTGTCTTTTAAGGTATTTAAAGTGCTATTAGCGAAACAAGAAAAGACGCTTCTTTTTTTCTGGATGTACTAGTGACACCTGGTGTTGATGAATTTCAATTAAGCAACTCACGCATCGTATACTTTGCCTGAAGACATTCATCTCTCAGGAGGCTGATACCAGATTATTCATGTTAAGCTTTCTTGGCGCATCTTTCCAAACATGCAGTTTACCTTTTACATGTTTCTTGCTTTTGACGAAGATCTAGGCTAGTCCAGCTTGTTTAAATGCCTTTAATACAACATCTTACTAAATAAAAAAAAGTTCTGCTTCTTTAAGCATTTATTTGTCAATAAATTGGTCAGTTTGAATGAAGCTATGCTAAATCGTATCAGGAGTTTCCAACCTTCCTCAATGCTTTGGAAACTCCTCATCTTCAAAGGGATGTATAGTAAACTGAAAGCAGAACTTTGAGTCCGAAGATCAGGCTTCTATCTTATGCTAAACTGATATAACTGAGTTGTGGCGTAGAGGGTTATTCCACTTGAACATGGAAGAAGCACTCCTAACTTAAAGGGTTTAGACCATGCAAAATCAGTATTGAGGTAGAGATCATATGTCAAATTGAAATTCTTGATTTGAACATGAATGTTTCTTAATCACTCGGTTACTTTTAACTTGTTTCTGCTTACAACAATATGTTCTTTCTATTATTTTTCTCATAATTTGCCTTTGCCTCCTTGTAATGGTTCTTGGTTGTACTTAAAACTGTTACAAACCAATGTTGCACAGTCACATACCTATTTCTCCTTGCTTTAGGCAGCACCAACATTTTTGTCTGTTTGATGATTCCAGCCTTTCGCTTTTTTATACTTTGAAACCAATCAATCATAGCATATATGCCTTTGTCTTCAGGTTGTGGTTGGCAGTAATTTCCTTGTACCTGCTTACTCCAAGGTATCTTTGCTTCAGCAACCTATAAAGCAAGATAGTGATGAGGAGCTGGAATATGCTGACAATAGTAGTGGGATCACTGAAAGTCCATGTAACCTTTCTGACTCTTTTATATCGTATTTTGGTGCAATGATAATAAAATTTGGCTCGTATTTTTCTAAATTGTATAAGATACCCAGGTGGAAAGATACTAGCCTTATTATGCTTCATTCTTGTCTCTTAGTTTACACTTTCCGATTTGCCCTGTGGACTTCCAAACAAATATGCACTTCGAACAAGTATGCACTCCTAAACTGTTTCTTAGATCTGAAGTACGGTAAAGAAAGCAATTCTTGTCTATGCTTGAGAATGGTTTCCGAGTTAGTCAAATAAACATCATAGACTCCTATGCCAAATTACTTGACCTAGTTTCCTTCCTAATCCCCCTAAATTTGAGATTTTCCCAGAATAGGGAATCCAAAATCTCCAATAGTTTTGACACTCAAATTTAGGACGTATTAGGAACAAAGCTAGGTCAAGTATTTTGGCATGGAGAAATATGATTAGATGGCTACCCGAAAGGCGTCTAGTAATGTTATGAGGTGTGCGTTGGATGTTTGCAAACTAGGTTAAAATTTGGAAAGACAATCAAATCAATATAATGTACATAAAACATGTATTCCATTTATATCATTTTTTGTTTCGGGCAATGCTTTAAAAGGTAAAGATTGGACTCATTTCGAGACTTCAAAATGGGACGAAGTGCCTCTAAACACCCTAAAGCGACCATGGAGGGCTAAAGTTTTCATGGGGCTAACATCTTGATAGGTGACATACTTTGAAAGCACCTTGATAGGTGATGTTCGTTCTGTGCACACATTACGCTTTGATTGTCTGTCCTGTACGTCTCAAAAGAGTACTGAGCACGTTTTATACCTTCGATTGTCTGTCTTGTACACACTAGAATATTTTTTTTAAATTTCTTCTCAGTATTTCAGTATATACAGTGTGTTGTTTTATAATGAAGAATTTGTTAGATTATTGTTTGTAGATATTATTGTGCTTAGTTAAATCAAGTTCTGTGCATTTTGGACTCTCCCTCTCTCTCTCTCTCTCTCTCTCTCTCTCTCTCTCTTTATATATATATACATATGTGTGTGTGTGTGTGTGTGTACACACACATATATATTACGTATATTTACGGTATTTACATATATATTACGTATTTTCCATAATATTTATATTTTTCTCTGCTAAAGATATTAAAAATAAAAAATTCGTAGGCATTCCCAACTGCCTTGGGGCTAATGGCCCGCCCCTTGTAAGTAAATATCTTTTTCTATTTTGGTTTTGGAGAAGGGAATTGAGTCAAATGTAATTCTCAGTTTTGCGGAGTCAAACTAGTTTCCTGTCTGCTAGACATTAAACTAAGAGTCTTAAGATGTGCATCTTGTCCTTGTTCATAAACTGTATCTTCTGGTTTTTTACTTAAATTTGTTGTTATTATAATTATAGTTTTTTTTTAAAATATTCTCTTCTCCTATAATTTATGAGTTAACAAACCTTTAAATTGAATTTTACACAGCTATCTCTGGTACTTTGGTTGAGTTGAATGAGGAAGAGAGGACCGAGTTAGCTGACTCGCAAGAGTACGAGGTTGGTTTCAAAGCTTGCTACTTTCCCTCTATATACGAGAGACCTATTTTATATCCCTTTTTGCATTTGTCTCTATCTGTAATTTTGATTTCTTTGGTGTTACTGTTATCATAAGATTTATCTTTTTTCTTTCTGTTTGACTGTATGTTCACTCACTTAATATAACTTATTCTAGTATATATTCTTCGTGTCAAGAGTTAAATGTTTCTGCAGTTTTAGCTAATTAAATAGTAGTCATGGACACAAATACAGAGCCAAAATTTCAGCATCGAGTATATGACAATCTCTGGGATTTGCTATCAATCAATGAACTGCCCAATCGCATCAATGCCAAATTAGTTGGTATCGTCGGATATGTAAATCCTATGTATCCATTCCACTGTACTTGGGCCAAATTCAATACAATGCTAAATAACTTGCTTTAATGCGAACACGGGTTTTTTAAAAGTGGATATTCTCAAAATTCATGCTTGTCTTAGCTCTTAACACTGGGATGCAAGTCTCTAATTTTACAAAATGGACTCCTGTCAAAAACAAGACTTGAATGTAAGTATTACAACGATAACTAAGCATAATCCTAAGTAGTTTCTATGGATACTTTTTTCCAATTGGTTATTCTTAGTTGAGTTCGCAGATATAGAGTGGTGAAGGTTAAGTTAAGTTCGCATTGATTATGAGAAATCATTAAGTTCACATCGATAAGAGAAATTATAGGTCATTCAGGCAACTTTTCTCCATGTAATTTTAGGTCTCTCGTCCCTTGTTAGCACCTTTAGTCATCATTTTCTCGCACATATTAATCAGGCATATATAGGACATGGACTTTGTAAGCGAGCTTCTTGCACCCCTCTCGGATGTGATCAATTGTAGTCTTATCCGGTTTGTATGCCCACATTAACGTATGTATTTCCGCATTACTCATCTTGTTGATATGTTGGGCTTCTAGTGGCCAGTAGACACTCCCACATAACATTGTTGATGTCACTATTGTTTTATAGAATCTGCGTTCACTTTGTCAGCATCTTCGTAACTCTCTTCCATTTCTACCTTCTAATTAGTTTGTGTTATCTTCATCTATCTTGTCATTCTCAGGGAAGACTGTAGCCTAGATATCTGATTTGTCTGCATTTTGGAACCACATCCCGTCTAATCTCACATCAACTTCATTCTTCTTATGGGAGCTAAACTTGAGCGAACTTATTCTCTCATACTTTTACTTATCCTAAGATCCTTGTAACTCACTACAATGCTTCAATTGTACTTTGCTTGTATAACAGTTCAACTAGGCCTTGGAGGTTAGCTACTTTCAAGTCCGGAAGGTTCCTGCTAACCCTTATGTCTCAATGAACTCTCACTTCTTGTAATCTCCAGATATGTCGTACTGTCACCTCTTTCTGGTTCGAGATATTGTAAATGTTCGCGAATGTGAGTCTCATCGCCACATCAGTTGTGACTTCAAAAGTTGATTCTGCTTTCATTCCCTACCCTGAAAGTTATGTTGCTGATGAAGTTTTCCCCATCCTTTTATAATACAACAACAACAACAACAACCCAGCAAAATCCCACAAGTGGGGTCCGGGGAGGGTAGAGTGTACGCAGACCTTACCCCTACCCCGAAGGAGTAGAGAGGAAATGTGAAGTTTTACTTCAACATCTCCCTTCCACAGTTCCCTACTTTTTCGCTGTCACCTCATTCCACAGAGTGTGCTGCTCAATCCCTAATCTCTAAAACCATTTCCTTAGCAGGGCCTTGTTGAAAAATCGGAGATCTGTGACCTCAAGGAACCCCTCCCCCTTCCAACCCAATTTATTTGGAGATGTAACGTCCTCCTAGCTGACTAAGTGGACTTCCTGCCGTATTTGTTGAATCCCATAAAAAGTTCCAATCCAATGTGACATTGGTGCGGGTCTGTGAAGCAACAATGTGAAGTCGTTTAGGTGTAATTCAATCTTTGAGTTGCTGTTCTTGGGTGTCCAAAATAGAAAACAAATGGAAGTAGTTATTCTAACACATCTGTCTGATATCTAGTTTGAAAAGCCAAAGATATTATGATGCATTTGTTGTTTGTTTTCTTATACTTTATCCTCATTTTCCAGGTTGGTGATGGTGGAGTAGGTTTCATATGGTTAGTCAGTGAGGGTGGGCAGGAAGAAGAATGGAGACATTCTGTTGCACCAATTCCTGTGGATAAACTTGTTGGGATCATGCAAATAACTAATGATGAAGCAGATATATCAAACGAAGACGGTGCCTTTCTTCCACCTTCTGGAGAACTGGGACCTGACTCTATCACTAATGATTCTAATGAAGATGGTGAAGACACTAGAGATGACTCTGTAATTTTTGAGAGAGAAGTAGGTCTTGATGGGACTATTTTATATTTTGATCAGTTCGCAAAACTGTATCGTAGATTAAGATCTCCTTTCCATTTGTCATTGCAGGTTGAAGCAACTTTTCAAAGGGCTGTAGAGGAAGAAGTAACAGAAGACCATGTAATTTTAGAAGTTAATGCATTGCGGTATGTTACTAGAACTCAATCTATATCCTACATTCTTGAAATTTGTGTCTGGAGAAAAGCTTTTTTCCTTGAATTAACTTTTGCTCTTCCCTCCTGTTAGCTCCAGTTGGTGTTTTATTTCTTGCCATTTTTACTACAAGAATTTCCACTTACTGTACATTCTGTAGGGTGATAAGTGTGCACCCAAAAGTTCTATTTCTTGTCCTTTGGACAGTTTCTTAATTTATGCTTCTATTAACCAAAGAGGGTTGAAGTGCTAATTGGCTTGGTTTATCTTTGCAAAGTTAATGCAGCAGCTTTCCTCTCCTCTTTCAGTGTTCTTCTTACTCAAAATCTCATCATATTTCTTTAGGGTATTTTTGTACATCTTACCATCTTCAAGTATGTATTTCGCTTCGTACTTTTTATGCCTACCTCCTGCGAGAAAGTGTCAAGCTTCTTTTGCCTTTGACCTTTCCTTTTATTATTGTACTCCTCTACACTGTATATGCAAACTTACTGTGGTCGAATTCCCTAGTCTTGTGTTGTTTGTCTTGCTCTGATTAGACCCTAAATTTCAGAGTACAATTGAAAATATTCTAGAAAGTATTACGTAAACATCAATACGGAAGCCTCAAGATTATATGTAGATATTGCTTAGGAAATTTGTGGCCGCCTGCCTTTATATCAACAACCTGCATTTATCTCTTGTATGTTTTCACATTTGCTACCACTCTGCACCATCCTTATTTATTTCTGAGGGTTAGTGGTGTTCATTACTCGGATTAAACCGAAAAATTAAACCGAACCAAACCAAAATTTTAGTTTGGATTGGTTTTTTTGGTTTGGTTTCGGATTGAGAAATTAAAAATTTTGGTTTTTTTGGTATGCTTTCAGATTTAAGAAAATAAAAGCCGAAAAACTAAAAAACCAAAATATTTAATAATATACATTACTTTTATTTAACATGGAGTACCATTTACGGGAGTTAGAGTTTGAGTGTTTTATCACTTTCAGCCTTGCTTACTTATTGAACTATTTTTACTAGGATCTAGGGAATATAACGCCTTATTCTTCATCTTTACAATATAACCCTTTGTTCCTCATCTTTACTAAGAAGTATTTTGATTGTGAAGCTTTCATCAAAAGTTTCATTTTTTCTTCTGGTTCTAATAAATTGCAAGCAAGAATTAATCTCATTTGAACTTGGATTATGGTTTGGATTTTTTATTTTTATGTTTGGACATGTTACTTTTAAAAATTGTGTTTTCAAAGATTTACCTGTGACTAATATTAGAAACTTTATTAAGAGATGTAATATTATTACTTCTCATTCTCTATAATATTTATTTTTTCACCATGAAATATAAATATTCGATTATGTTAATTATTTTGTATGGCATAATCAAATAACCGAATAACCAAACCGGAAAACTCCGAACCGAAAAGAATACCAAACCAAACCAAACTAATCCGAAAAACCGAAACCGAACAGTGCAAAAATAGAATCGAAAAACCGAATGCACACCCCTACTGAGGGTAGACGGAGAAACATATTTTCATAGGAAAAAAGTGTACACGTACTAGTGGCCTTGAGGCTTGGTGATTGTTGTTACATTTAAATTTCAGAAGTAATTCACGAGATCATGCACTATGTGTTATTTGTCAGGAGTCCTTGTTTTGCTCGAAGACTTATTTATTTCTGAGGGTAGACGGAGAAACATTTTGTCATAAGAAGAAAGTGTACACGGACTAGTGAAATTCAGATTGTTTATGCGGTCCTTCTCTATTTCATTGCAGGTTGTCATACAATATGACATCTGCAGACTGTGCTGGTGCCTTGTTTTATTCAGTGATGAAATTGGCATTGGATGCTCCGCATGACTCACCTAGTAAGTTTTCCTTTTATTTTTGTGTTTCCCACTACACAAGGTTGTTGTAAATTGTAACCATCTGTAGGTTGTTTTTTCTACTGCAATTTGACATAGAGTGCCGAGTTTTTGGCATTTTGTGGTGAGCGGTGCTAATATTCCTGTTTCTTTATCAAAGAGAGATTTTCCTTTTTAAAGTGTAGATTCATATTCCCTTTATCAACTTGGATATCAACACCAAATGGAGATCTGTTGCTTAAATTGAAAGATCATTTAATATGCATGTCAAGTGTTGAAGCTATATGCCCTTAAAGCTATAAGCCAATTACAAATAGTGGCACTTTTCTTAAGGTAAATAACTTGGTAATGGTCTTATGGCTTCCACTTCCAGTTTCTGATATTAATTTTCTACTCTTTGTTGGTGTTCAGTTGTTTGCTATATATGTGCATTTGCACTTATTTGTTCGTTATTTTGCTCTATAAATATGATATGGTTTAGATACTGAGTTTTAATTATTCATTTCATCCTTCTCTTAATCTCAGACACTAATATTTGGCAAGATATAAAGAATTTAGCTAGATGCACTTTCTTTCGTCTTTACTTCAACCTCTTTTCTTTCTGGAAGTGGCTAAATTATTTGTCTAATATTTTTATGCTTATTTTGTCTGCTTATGTTGTATAGTTTGTGTATTCATCACATATATATTTTTTTTTCCAGTTGAATTGGTCAAGAATGTTGCTACCGCAGTTAAAAAATGGAAAAAGCTTCTGAAATATTACTTGCCAAGCATTGATGAAGAGGTTAGTGTATTTTGTATTTTATTTATAGATTGCTACTCATGGCTTGTAGGTAAAGAAACTCCCCCTC
>NW_017672302.1:64190-66446 GCF_001879085.1 Nicotiana attenuata
GTATTTTGTATTTTATGAAAAGAAAATAATGACTATTAGTTACCAGCTCGAGGATGTTACCACTCTAAAAAAAAGAAGTTTCCAGCCTGAGGCACATGTAGGTTGTGAAAGAGAATTAATTAAACATATTCTGATCAAAGGTGTGTTAACATGGCACTTATCTGTTGGTTCTTTATCTTACCCGAAGAAATGTCGGTTCTTAGAAATCTTAGTAGTAATGTTTTTCCATCAGTTGTGATGTTTGGAAAGTACTTCACATGTTTTGTTCTCATGAATATTCTGATATTGGATCTGTCAGATTGAAGTAATATTGAAGTTTGAAGAAATGTGCTTGGAATCTGCGAAGGAGTATTCTCCATTATTTGTACAGGTATGTTGTTTCGCTCTAGAAGTTGCACTGTTTTTTTAGTCCATCTAGAGGATTGAATGAGTCTTTCCAGTTGTTTAGCTGTTAGATGTGCGTCCCAAAGGGTTAGATCTAGGCAACCTATAATGCTAATTCACTAAATATTTGATATGGTTAAATATTAATACCGTCTTGCATTTCGGAAAGCTATCAGCAATCTTGTTGTCTTAACAAGAGAAGTTGCTAGTGCTCAAGATAATCTATATGAATAATACTTATAATGAAACCCTATATGAGTATTTAAATTTGCTGTCACAAGTACCGATTATACATTTGCTGTTGCTGTGCTGGCATGATGTTTGATGTTCTGAAGAGCCTTATATTCCACTACTAGCTGAATGTCCTTGTTTGATTTGGACTACTACTAAGACGAAAGTTGAAAATGTTGTCCAGGAGAAAGTTGAAGTTCCCTTGTTTTTGTCCCCTTGCCGACAAGGCTTTGCACCTTGGTCTCCATTTGCAATTTACTGCCTTCCACATTAAATAAGAGAAACAAGGAGCATTAAAGGGTAAGTGGCTCTGAAGATATGCAGTTGTCACCCCCCAAAATCTGGAGGAAGGTGAAGGGCACTCAGTGCGTTAGACTTACCATAAGAGCAAACCAACCCTCATTTTATACTTAGACAGAGATAGTCCGTGCATCATGATAACAGAAATGTCATAGTTTGAAACCATAAACAAGCGGCTCCTTCGCCTAATATCATATTGACCTTTTATACATAATCCATGAAATACACATGATATTATTCTGAACATAATTACATGACCCACAATGTACATGGGGCTTTTAATGACAATGATTACATAATGCATACAAATAACCAGACATGAAGACACCCACTGGTATGATAGCGGGGCTTACCATACAACCTGGAGGAGTTGAATGCCTACCAATCTGCTTCCTCTAATTTCCATCTGGGACTGCAAGAGGAAAACAATAATATGGCCAAACGACCGGGTACATCCACATCGTACTTAACATGTACTATCGACTCCCTAACTCAAGACTGGGACAAGATTTTAAAGAAAACATCACGCTAGAGATATACAAATCAAATCATATGAAAGCACTTCATGAATCACAAAGCATTTGAAGACCTGGACATATTTTGAAAACTACACGTGGCCTTAGCCCTTTTTCATAACATAACATAGATTATACTTTAATCGGGAGCATTGGACGTTTACATAGTACATAGTCACCATATGGGCAATATGGCATCCAAACGCGGGAAACGACTCGACTGGGAAAGCCGTCTCACCATAATGCCATATGGATCGTACATGAATCTGATCTAGGGATATCGATCGGTTGAGCCGTCCCACCATTCGTTGTATCCCACCATACATTGTATGGATCTGACATGAAGGTTGTGAGCAACATAAACACCAAGCTTACAGCAGCATGTGTAGTTTCCAAATTAGGTCCCTTTTGCCCAAATACAATTTCCATGGCTTAAGGATACTACCAAAAACATTTCCAATATCATTTGACCCCTTTTGGCCTTGAACATAATCTTTAAAATGGCCTTGATAACTGAATATATCATTCCTTTCATGAAACATCACATAACTTTGGAAAATGTCTTGGATCTTGCATAAAGACCATAACTTTAATTGAAATGTTGTTATCGAAACCATATCATAAATATAAAGCATGTCTTTCAACATAAACATATTCATCGCTCATGAAAATATATTCACAAATCATTTATGAAACATAACATGAGGTGCCATTTTCATATTTCTAATAATGAGTCAATGTATCTCACAAAAGCATGTCATAACATTCTTAAGATAGCATAAAACATAAATTTTCATTGAAGACATGGAGAATGGTCGCTCCCCCC